>NC_141320.1:60199886-60219886 GCF_037954235.1 Aulostomus chinensis | reverse complement strand
CACGCGTGTGTGTAACAGCTTCAGCGGGACGCGCGACGCATCCAACCAGCGGCTGAGAGTGAGGACGTGTGAGCGAACGGAGGCGCAAACGAACAGCAGCAAGCGTCTCACACTGTCAACACAGAGACGAGTCCAAACAACGGCTGTCTGGGAGGACGGAGCCTCTCATGGGACAGCTCCAACCAGCATTCAGCCCCGGGTCACATGACCCAGCGGTAGAAGTCTTAATCAGCTGACAGGAACACAAAACCTGCGTTACGACTGTAATTCTCTGTGCGACCTCTAAGTGGTGTACGACGAGCGGTCGGAGCTCAACTACCAATGATGAACAGGAAGGAACGAAACCTTGCCATCGCTGCCAACAACTTCTGCAAAGTTTTATTAAACTTGCACAGATCAAACGACGGTGCAGCTGTGCTGCGGCTGAAGCTGAAACCACACGAGGACCTCCGTCACCGGCCCCAAGCTGCTGCTCCACCAGAGACTGCAGACGAGACCGAGATGGTTCAACCAAACGGATCACGCCAGGAGAAAAGCAGCTGAGACGTGAAACGAATGTTGATACCCAGCTGTCAGTGTGCTGCTTTTATTTTGACGTGACACATTTTACGCCTCTACAGTCACTTGTACGGTCGGCACATTCTTACAACTTCTGAACAGTCCGACTGTTTCTGATCCAAGATCAGGTGTAAATGTCTTCAAACGAGCTCTTCAAACGAACCCCAAAAAACCACTTAGAGTCTTGACTTTAAACGGCCAGGTGAGCAACACCTGGCACTCGCCGTTGAGTGGCAATCAAGGAAGCTCAACAGAAGTTATCAATGTAGACACATGCAAGCTCTGCTGTTGCCATGACCACAGCAGCAGCAACGTCATGCTATCGTTGCCGGCCGGCCGCCGCCACTGCCGCTGCTTCCTAAACAAATTAGAAAACTGCCGAGGCCTGGACCTCTAATTACATCCACCTGAAACCACATTATATACTGACTCTGCTGCATGTAATAACTAATGTACATCAAACACACACACACACACACACACACTTTCAGCTGAGAACATTTCTATTAAGAGGTTCACTCCCAGAGGAGACAGACAGAAATGTCAAGACAGAGACTCATCCTCCCTTTTCTCATCTCATTCGATCTCTCCCTCCGTTCTCCTTCCCTCCCCCACCTCCTGTGAGCCTCGGCTCTGTAAGCAGAACCGGCGAGACCAGAACCGGCGAGGCACACTAGACGGGGAGGTTTCAGGGACGTGGAACTCGACCGCCGCGGTTCTTCAGAGGAATAGCCACGACCATCCGCTCCTGCGTCTTTAGCTCTCTTTTTTTTTTCCTGATAGAAAACATCACCGTACATCAATAAAATGTTACAGAACATAAGATGAACTTCCTGGAAGATCCCCAGCACCCAGGGTACCAGAACTCAGCTTCAGCTAGAAGAACCGCCAACAGCATCACCTGAACGTTTCCCACGCTTCCTCCTGGTAGCTGGCAGAACGCAGCCTGAACCATCTGGATTACATCCTACAGGGATTATTTTAGCCACCGCTCTGATGGCTCCTCAATCAATGCTCACTTCCTGAGTTTAGTTCCCGCTGCTCCAGAACCTCTTCTCCTGCTGTTAGACCCTCATACACGTCTCTCACAATGGTCACACTTTAAAAGGGACCCGGAACTGTTGAACCTGTTGCCCTCGGGCTCACCTCTGCAGGCTGGAAGACGACAGCAGCGGCGGTGACAGGGCCTGGCGAAGTCACACTGTTTATCTCCCAACCATGAACGCCGCATCCAGCCACTAAGGCAATTAATTACTGAATTATACCCTGCTGGTGGGTGATGAATGCAAGAGGCCCTGGGGGCCTTTTTCTCATTACCAGGTACACACTGTCCAACACCGGCGAAGCAGGGAAGGCTTTTAATAACATTTAGTATTCAGATTAAACTCTTGTATGCAGCCAGAGCTCCAGCTTCCCGGGTTTGGACTCCAAAGTAGGATCAATTTCACAATCCAATTAATTCAGCCTGTGTGGAAACATGCTCACGAGGAGGAAAACAATGGGCCGTCCCATTAAGGCAGAGACAAACCTGTCTGGCGCACAAAGAGGTGGGCTGCTGCTCTAGTTAGAGTCCCGCTAAGAGGCTGCTGGAGCTGGTTAACAATTCTGGGTCTGAAAAGTTTGAGAACTCCACTCCGGAGGTATTAGCTCCCCGTGACAGTCGCGTACCGGCGGCTGCTTCCCTGCGTTTGTTCACGCTCTGCAAAAACTTCTGGCCCCACGTCAGAACCATCACTCCAGTTCCCAACACAGGCGGATTAACGCGACTCAGACGTTACGGAAAACAGAAGTATCCGAGTAACTTGGCTCAACAGTTGACCAAGAAGAGTTAATACCATAACTTGGATAAAGACACTGAAATATGGGAGTTGTGTGTGTGTGTGTGGGGGGGGGGGGGGGGGGGGGGCTCTGAGTTCGACCCTGAAACTGACCCTCGTTATTCTCAATATTGGAAACTAATCCAGAGTACGACATCGGAGTTTGACATCATAACCTGGCGCCCCGGGTCGTGACATCTGATCAAACATCTTCATTGGCAAACGTAGCGCAGATTTATGTTCCATCACTAGAATTCAGAGGACCACATGATTGACAGATCTGAGGAAAACATTTCAAAACCAGTTTGAAGAGTCTTCAGGCTTCATTCTAAAAATATTTACAAGTAGTTTTCCATGACGAGACACGATTATCTGCATGACTTAAATTAAAAATGAATCTCCTGTCACTGCAATCAGCTGCGTGGCGCTGAGTGCGTTCTAATGTGTGTCATCTGAGGGGTCAGTTCCCGCTGCGCCACGTGACCATCAACCTCCCCGCCGGCAAGGAGGCGGTCCAGGCCCGCCGAGCTGAGCCGAGCCTGGCCGGCCGGCGTGGAGGTATCACACACAGCGTGTGTGTGTGTGTGTGTGTGTGTGTGTGTGTGTGTGTGTATTGAAACGCTTCTCCTCCGTGTCAGTAACGACATGTGAGAGGAGGACTCCTGCATCAGGAGGTTAAGACGGGGCTCCCCGTCGGCTGGACGACGGTCCTCCCTCCTTCTCGGCTGAGTTCTCGTCTTGAGGAGCGCGAGTGAAATTCTCACAGATACGTCTCTTCTACACATCAGGAAACTATTCTGACACGTGAAAAACCAACATCTAGGATGAAATCTGTGACGGGCGACTCTCACGTGTATCAAGTCATACATGACGTCTAATTTTCACAACCTGTCCCCCGGATGAAGATGAGAGAGAAAATCGCTCACTCCGGCGCCCTCCTCCATCCGGCCCCGCCACTCAGCGCTTGTTTTACACTCAGCAAAGGGCTGCTGGGCGGCCGCCAGGCACATAAATTTGGCTGCGAGGACGAGCTCCCTGGCAGACAGGCGCCATTCACAGCATGAAACGGTGGACGGCTGAGAGCGGATGAACTGGAGTTGAGGGGGGAGGTGGCGTGTTGTCACGATAAACTAGAGCACCAAACTGGAGCGCATCAGAAAATCCCAGACATTTCAACCTGCGTCACTTTTACTCTTCAGGCCTGAATTATTTATTCTAATTTAATCCACAAAAACTTGGATTTGGGACACTTGAGGTGCGGTGGTGAACTGGCTGCCTCCTCCTGCATTCTGGAGGAAAACAAAACCAAAAAACAGCCTTTGTTGCCATGCAAGAGGCAAAAAAACAAAACTATCAGCAAATCTGGGCGACAAAACGCTTCGTTGAAGTGATGTGAGGGGGTCTGGCCTGCTGGAGTCCCGGCGGTGCCTTCAAAGAACACGCGATACTTTAGTCGTCTCCTGCTCCTGTCTTACCTTCCAGTGACCTTGGAACTCTGGTGCTGAAATTCAGGAAAAATATCCTGCCTGCACACCCAAGTTCTGCTTCAAATCCGCTAAATGTCACATGATGTCATACGTGTGGCATCACTTTGCCACTTTGGCGTGAACAGATCCTTCAGCCTCTCGTCAGTTTCCGTCTATCTGGAGCTGTTCAGATGTTTAACTCAGGATCAAAGTGTTGCTCTGACACATTTGTGCTGCCGGCGGGGTTCAAAATCAAATAAACTCCCCTGCTGCTCGTCTGCCTCCTCCTCAAATTTCCTTGATCACTCGTCTTTTTTTATCTCCGCCTCCTCGTCAGAGCTCATCGCCAAGGTTCCATCCAGCTCCCGAACATCCCCCGAGGGCTTGTGTCCTTGTGCGCCAGCGGAAAACGTAGCAAAAAATGAACAATCTCGATCACAGCAGGTGTGTGTTGTGACTCGTATACCCTGCAGACACAACGCAGCGTGCAGCCATTGCTTCTCCCCGTCCCCAAACAAGCACCGCCAAGTTCAAACTGGGAGGTTACCCACTTGAACAAAGACCCTCCCCTCCTGGGACAACAACCATATTAACAACTCCCCTTCCAGGCTTTGCCAGAACCTGACACGCAGAAACAATACGCACCCGTGTGACACGGCTGGACTCCAGCGCAGCCGGTTTTTATGAGGTGAAATTGCTTTCAAAGTCAATCGTCAAGTCAAATCCAAGTAAAATGAGGCGCCTGCGGCGGGGAGGATGTGCTGACCCGGCTCAACCCGGAACGCTAATGCCACTGGAGCACAACAGCAATATAAATAAATTAGAGTGGATGCATCTCACACGGCATGGCTGTGACGGCTGGGATCTGCTGCTGGCGGAGGGTCGCTGGTTGAATAATTACATCCCATTTACTGCGGTGTGACTTGCAGCTCAGACAAAAGAATTAAAGAACAAATGTGGGCGACTCGATGAGTTATGGTTTAATCCGGTTGAGTCTCCGATCAGCTGCTCTTTCACAGTCTGCCAGCAGGGGGCTGCGCCCTCATCTTCACCCTCCCTAAAGGCGTGTTTCCAGCAGTTCACCTGCAGGGGGCGCGAGGTTTGTTTTTTTCAGCTCTCGGGGGGAAAAACAACTTTTCATTGATAAAAGACGTTAAATGTTTAGCTAGCGGGTCCGGCAGTACGTCCACCAGGATACAGCTGCTCGCCTCCAGCCGCCGCAGCCACTGAAGAAGACGCATCGTACCACCCAACACAATCCCAGAGAGGCTCTGACTGCATCAGAAGTGCTCCTGACGCCATTACAGGTACCTGCAGATTTACTACCCAGTATTTCACAAACCAAGAGGATCCAAACTGACACCAGATCAGTTTCGGTGTATGTGAATAAAGGTGTGGATCTATCTCCATGTCTGCGACTCTCGCGGCTGCTGTTCCTGATGTTCCTTCTCTCTTTCATGAAGAACAGTTGTCACACACAGTCTCATAATTCATGAATCCCGTGCGAGCCAGCGGGCAGACGGCCCCAGATGTTGGAATAACAGGAAAGTGGGTCAGGTGTCTGGCTGGCGCTCGCCAACCACACGGTTAAGCAGCGAGCGTTTCAACCTCAGACCACGGATGAGGATCATCTGTCAAAGCTTTTTACGCTTGAATCAATTTATCAGCATGCAAACAGGTCACGTGACCACCATCGGTTCTACCTGAGGGTAAACCTAAAGCCCGGTTCCACTGGCTGCATCGTCTGCTTCGGTAAAGGTCAAGAGGTCACCAGCAGGCTATGTTGTAAATGACTGGCTGTCAATACATCAATCCTGGTGCAGGCGAGGTTACGTGGCGTGGACCTTCACAGCTCGGTGATGTCACACAGACCCATTCATCTGAAATATCACCCATCCATCATTCTGCAGATCAGCCTCGCCCCCCCCACCCCCACCCCCACCCCCACCCGCCACCACAGACTGGTCTGATCAAATGTGACAGAACAGTCCTCCAGCCAACAGTGCATCATCATGGCTGTTTACAACCTCCCATCCTCATCATAAATCGACCATAAACCATCCGCTCGTCAATCATGTCTGGATCGTTTCACAAATCAGGCGCCACGCCCCCGTCAAATTAAAGCTCCTTATTGGGGGTGGTGACAATTATCACCGCCACGCTGAAGCCTCGTCTGGTCTCTGCTCACTCGTAAAACCCAATTACACCACAGCTTTATGAAGGAAAACATTTATTAATGCCGCTACGAGGCTTGAGAGCGCGTCCGCGGCTTCACGGTTAGTCTTCCAGCCGTGGCGCCCGAGTCGCCCTGCACAGTACCGGCGTGTCCCGGTCCAGATGCAGGACGGTTAAGAACAATACGAGGAAGCGTTTGATAACTCCGGGACATTGTCAGGGGAGCAATAATTCACGGCTGCACCTCGATGATGAGCAGACTTTACAGCAACCTGCAATAAAACCAGGTCCATACAGCAGCTGAACATGGGACTTAGATCTGCCCCCCCGACTGGAGGAGTCCTGCTACCAGAGGCTCTCCTGAGGCGGACCCTGAACCGGAACTCTCGGTTTTACTCAACCAAACCAAAACAACCAAAAAGTGTATTTTGTGTTTCAAGGACTCACGAGTCGGAGTCCTGAGCTCACAAAGATCTTTTTTTCCGTCTTGCATCGCTTCTGAGTGACTCCAGAATGCAGGAAGATCCAGCCACGTATGTTTAGCTTGAAGCTAACAGAGACTGACTGCTAACAACAACAAAGCTGTCCAACAACGTCTGTTCACCACCTCCCCAGGTTGCCCGCTGCAGTCCAGGTCTTCTTAACCCAGACGTAGGACCAGTAATCCAACGCTTTGATCTGAAAAAATAAAAGACTCAACACGGTTTGGGGTTGCGGGGGTTAATTTATATTCTAGGATTCCAGTTTTTCCAAATGGGAGCATCAAGGCGTTTCTCTGGGCGACAAAAGTAATTGATCAACTAGGAAAAGAAGCCACAGATGAATTGATTTATAGCAGCGCCGCTGGAGTGATTCATCACCGCCGAGAGGGCCGACCAACTCTCCAGCTGATAAAGGAGCATAAATCCCGCTCATCTGAGCTGTAGAGGTTGTTCACCTTCCTCCAAGCTGAGCAGAGTCGGCCGGACGCCATTCCACTCCCCTGAGCAGGAAGTCACGTCCGTGTTTTATGTGTTTACGGTGGAGATATCAAGCCGCCGCTCGTCCATCAGCGTCATGTACTGAGTGAAGCCGCCGCTGTTCATCTCAGATTTCTTTCTTCTCTTTGACTTAATGGATGGTGAAAGCGAGGTAAATGATCTTCGCCTGACACATGAGGATGCATTCGCCTTTGCCATCCGTCACCTGTACAATCCCCACAGCGGCAGCATCCATCACGGGGGCAGACACCCACAAAACAACGGGAACGCCGGGGAGGCGCTGATTGATTCCACTTGGATCCTCTTCAGGAAGAGAAGAACTAAGTGGAGCCGGATGCTCCAGGTCCACAGACACCCCCCCCCCCACACACACACACACACACCCAACGAATTGTGTTCAGTAAGCAACTTTAGATGGAGGAGCGAAGCAAATGGCGCGTCAGCAACTCAAACTGTGGGTGTTGGAGGGAGGACTGAAGCGCGCCTGCTGACGCGAGCGGCTCCCCTCATCCACTCGTCCTCCTGTTTCCAGCTTTTTGTGGCTGGATTTTTAACAAACGAATTCAAGAAACTTGTCTTTCCAACCCCTCCTCCGGCCAGACTGGAGGACCTGACAGGAAGTCAGTCGCCCCCCCTTTTCGCCTCGCCCCCATGAGTGGAGGGCGGAGGTTCCTCACGAGATCAGACCCGTCCTGGCGTTTGATCAAATGGAACAAACAGATTCCGCTCGAAATTTGTTTCAAGAGGGTCGTTTTCCTGCTGAAGTGGTGACAAACAAAGGTTCTCCAACTCATTAGAACCTGAGCGCAGGATTTGTGACATCACCGCAAGCTTTGAAGCTAATCTTGGTCCAGCAAACACTGAAAATGACCTTTTCTGATGTAGGAGACGGCAGAAACGCCATTTAACATTTGTGAAAACAGGAGAGGGGCTGATGTTATCTTAGCTGCTAACAGCACGTTAGCAACAGCATCCCTTCCAAGTCAGAACTTTTCAAAGTAAGAGTCTTTTTTTTAATCTGGAGGGGGATTCAGATCAGATGTTCCAAATGCTACAGCAAAATAAAGCCTGGCTGCACGAGCTCCGCCCTCAGTAAACACCTCTGATGCTGTATCACCATCTCCAGACCCCGAGATGTTGTTGATGGCTCGGGCTCACATTTGTTCACTTTTACTACATCAACTCCAAAATCACGGGTGCTGATGTGAGGCCACGCAGCAGATTCAGTTCTGATGAGCTGATCAGAATAAGACTGACGTAAGGACAGGAGAAATTCCTGCTTTGTCACGGTTTGGTTTTTTCCCCACAAGACTGCCAGCAGACCAGTCCCTGTTCCGTGAACCAGCTCATATTCCTGTCTTTAGATCGCGGGTCAGGACTCACAGGCTCTTTGGTGACCCGACCGACCAGCTGCATGCACGGGCCCAGACGGCTCCTGCTGATGGGGAATGTTAGAAAGGTGCAGGGATGCGCTGCAGGGGAGTGCTGCGTGGGTGCGAGCCCACACGCTGCCAGCAGGGGGCCGTCATTTCTCCATCACGTCACCGTCACTCTGGAATTGGGGGGTGAACCAACGGCTCTTTCGTGGTTCTCCTCTGGCCGAGCTGAGGGGGCGGAGTGTTGTTGCAGTGTCGTGTCACTTCCTGTTGTGGTGTGCTCTGTCTGTGCTGGACCTGTTCACTTCCTCCTTGTCTTCTCACGGAGAGGAACTCGTGCTGCACATCATGATTTCGAAATTAAACCCCACATCACCACAGGAAGTGAATGTTTTCTTCCTTCTCTTCTGGCTTCAACGCCGCCGTCTTGTTGCAAATAGAAATGTGACAGTTGTGACTCCCTTCTGTCCACCTCCACTGGGAGCGCCGGATGCTTGAGGAAAAAAAATGGAATCAATACGGTAAAACTCCTGACAAATTACCCAGGATCCCGTAAAGAGCGCTCTCCCCCAACAGATGGGGACCAATTAGCCACCTGACTCCCAGAAAGCACTTGGGCAGCCGCGTGGAGCAGAGATGCAGAGGGAGCGGAGGAGGCAGACCTGCCAACGTCTTGGGAGAGGAAGAATTAATGAAGGAGACAGCAGGGAGGCAGTTTTTGGGAATGAAAGGAGAATAAAGTGGGAGACGATGACTGGAGGGATCGGACTTAGGGGTCCTCGGAGAGGACGAGTCGTCCTGCGGGCGGCGAATCCTTCCATCAGCTGACATCAACATCAGCTTGACACATTCAGTTTCTCCCTCACATGAAACCGCTGATCTGCTTAATGAACATCTTGTCATATTTATTCAAGTGATGAGACCAGAGGCTGGAGGAGGGGCCACGCTGACAAGTCTCAGGGTGGCGCTCCAATCCACGCCGTCTCACAATCACACAGCTTCCAATACATTAAACCCCCAAAACACGAAAAACTGGAAATACCACGTGTCACAGTGACCCTTGACCTTTGAGCAACATTTTACTTGTCTGGTCATCCTTGAGTCCTGGGGATATTTTATCAGTGAAAAACGGCGAGTAGGGATTGAGAGCTGGCGGCATCACCGAGCCTCCAGCTGCTGCTGACCCGGTCAGCTTCACCATCACCTACTTCCACCCCCTCATCTCCCGCTATTTCCTTCCCAACTACTCCTGCACCTAACCAGCATCGGCACGCGGCTTCCTGGCTACGCCAGCACGCTAATCCCCACTTACGCAAATGCACACGTTTTCAAATTTTAGACATAAATTCACTGCCGCGTGTCGGTGGAGATCACGCTAGTTTGAAAACTCTATTGATGAATGAAGCCATATCAGAGTGGGTGGAGCTTAAATCTCAGAGTAAATCTCTTGAGTTTGTTTCTGACATTTAAGCGAGGCTACGTGCGGGAAACACGGTCTTGACACGCAAAACTCAGAGGTGAGAGCAAAACCTGCAATCAGCTCGGCAAACGTCTGCTTTCACCTGACAGAATAAACCAGCTTCCTTTCCAGAGGCCAAACTGGAGGCAGCCGAACGCGTCCGTCCAGACGAAGAGGACCAGGTGAGATGTCATTCAAGTTAAACTCTGAAAGGGCAGCTTCAGACGAGTCTGAAGCTGTGAAGAGCTGCAAACTCAAAGGCAATGTTTACCTTCATTCCCTCTGACTGCTCACAGGAGGCATCAGGCAGCCGTTAGATAAAGCCGAGTAAATATTGGGGAGTGTAGGTGATACGAGGCGACACGTTCCCCAGGACATTTCTTCACACTGGCTGCTCCGGCTGATTTCAAAGCTCTGCATAATCTAGAGCTCGGAATTCTTCTTCAGACGGAAAGAAGACAGGATGGGGATTTTTGGTGTTGTGTGAGACTGAACCGATTCTGCTCCTGATGTATTTGACAAGAACAGAACTCTAGGTGGCGTTAAAGAGCGCACACTTCCTGTGGGTGGTGTTGCCGTGGACACAACGCTGTGTGTGGCGCTAAGACGTACATTCAGCCTGCAGATGTCATACGGCATGCAACATGGCCACATCCGCACCACGGTAACCTCTCAGTCTTCAGTTACCCGCCAACAAGTTTTGAAGGAGGTTCTGATGAACCCACCAGGACGACAACATCAAGATGTAAAACAGGTACTTCCTTTTGCCAACAGGTGGCGCTACAACTCAGCTGCCTTTATTTCCATACCAGCAACAATAACTAAACCATTGGTACGATGCAAACTTGACACCGTCCGATTGTCAGTTTTCCAACCACAGGAAACGGGAACCTTCAGAGGAACTCTCTCAGTTCAGACGGCGAGTCTCGATTCAGTCCCAGGGTTTCGAGATTTTCCCTCACAAAAGTCCCAATTTTTCTATAACAATCCCATGGAGGTGCTACCTTCCTGCTGGACTACAAATATAAATGGAAGCGATTCACAGTTTTAGTCACTCGAGAGTCCAGTGGTGACAAGAACCCAGCTCCGTCTGGATCAGCACAAACACACTGAGAGCGCAGTCACATCCGTCACGGTCCACCAGTGCAGAGAGCAAGCGGGCTCATTGTGGCCACCCGCCCTCGCCGCCAAAATCTCCAACCTGGCAGGCCGACAGGTTTCTGCAACCGAGTTCAATAAACAAGCGGCTTATCAGTCAATGTTGTTTAGAGGAGGCAACATCAGCAAGCAGCGTTCCTGCACCAGGTGGAACTGAAGAACCTGAGCGGGGGGGCAGTCTGGCTGGATGCCTGCAGTACTCTGAGTACAGTTCATTACTTCATCCCATGACAGACACTGACGATCCCTCGCACTCGTTCACTTTACTGGTGTGACGGTGGGAGCAGTGTGGCAGCATCACCTTTCACCACTAGGTGTCACACTGGACACACCAGCTTCTCCTGGGGGGGAACATAACAGGAAGTTTCACACCTACAACAGGAAGTGTCACCTCCACACCTGGTTCTTCCGCACAGTCAATCAATGAATGCCTTCACACGTCGTCCCGCGGCAACATGGAAACGCAACAGCGTTTAAATTAACACGTTACAAACGGTCCAGGCGTCCCTTTCCCCAGACGTGGATTCAGTCCTCTGCCCCCCCCCCCCCACTGTTAGGCACATCAGCAACATGGAAGACGCTGCATAACGTTTGTGAACGAGACTGAATGAGAACGCAGCCACTCCAGTCCACCGGGTGGCAGTGTAGTACGTCTAAGCTGGTCTGCTGCTGTCCCAGAAATTATTAAACAAAATGGCCGCCTCCTGAGGTTGATGTGGCCTAAATGTCTGTCGCCTCGTCCGTCCAGACAGGTGTTCAGAATCGCCCGCGCTGACTTACTGACGCGCAAACTGAGGTTCACGTTTTGTTTGTGTTGACCAGGAACTTCGGCCTTTTTTTAAAAGTTTTGTGTGAATGTTTTCTTTCACCACACAGAAGGAGGGAGGTTCTCCTGCAGCTCTACTTTTTAGCCCGGGGCCCTGAACCAGTTTTCTGGCCGGTGTCCCCCGAGCTCAGAGGGACGTCTGCAAATACCTTTTGTCAAACTGGCACAACAATTCAAGCAGCGTCCAGTCAACGGCAGCGCGAGGAGAGCCCTGGGGCTCAGAACTCTGCGTCGCTTCAGAGAAGAAGAGAGTTTCCGGAGCGTGATGTTAGCATCATCTTGATCAAGTCATCGTTACTGAGGCAGAAGAAACCAGCAGGGAACCAGACTGGCACACACTCTCACTCACTAATCCTGCAGGCAATGAAGGCAGAATCAAGAGAATGAAGAGTTTAAGTTTACCCAAAGGTTGGATGAAGTCCAGCAAGGAGCAACGACAGGAACAGGGAGGATTTCAACATTACTGCAGGACGAGAGAGGAGGGGGGGGCGCATCAGGAGTCTCCCCGCAGAGACAGAACCTCCTCATCTGACCCACTTCCATCTCTCTGACTACAGCGGAGCGGCACATCAGGCGGCTCCTGCAGCCCAGCATCTGCAACACACTGACATGAGCCTCTCCAGAGGTGCAGCTTCCTGTGTCACACTGAAGTCAGATGGCAGGAGAGAGAGTGTGTGTGTGTGTGTGTGTGAGAGAGAGAGAGGGAGGGAGAGAGAGAGAGCGCGCGCTCATGGGTCAGATGTGTTCTTTACAATGCAGGAGAGAGAGAGAGATAAAAAAAAGTTTATTTGCTACTTGTGAACTCCACCCTATCAGGCTAACAAAGGCCGGTGATGACATTAACGCCGCGGGCGCTCAGCTGAGTGCGCAGGAACCCGCACACAAAGAGAGCGGAACGCGCGAGGACGCGGCGGGAGAAGTTGGCTCCCGTGCAGAGAATAAACCGATCAGGGTTTGAGGCGCGAGGCGCGGGATGCTGCTCAGCACAAAGCGACCCCCCCCCCCCCCCCCCCCCCACACACACACACACACACACAGGCAGACTCCCCTGAATTCTGGACCAAAGAGAAGCGCCTCACCTCCTGCGCGTTCCTCCGTCTGTCCGCTCCTCCGTGCATTTAACGGGAGCAGCAGCAGCGATTGCGACACCCGCGAGTGAGAGTGTGTTTGTGTGCGTGTGAGAGAGAGTGTATGTGAATGTGTGCGCTCCTCGGTGGGCGGCGGCGTGGCGGCTGCTGCTCTCCGCTGTTGTCTTCCTCCTCCTCCTCCTTGTCGTCTTCAGAACAGCCACAACCCCGTAGACCCGCCACTCTCCCGGACGCCCGCGCCCCACTGGCTGCCTCTCCCCGGAGCGGGAACGCCCCCCTCCCTCCCACCCCTCTCTCTCTCACCCTGGGACATGCAGCACACGCATGTTCCGGTAGTGTCACCGCGGGTCGAGGCGGCCAGGGAGGGAAGGAGCCTGCCGACCAGGACTCGAACATCTGGATCAGTCACGTGACGTCACATACGAGCGATATCTGGGATGAATGTCGCCCAGCCTGAGTTTAGAGGAGGGAGAACTGCTCACCTCCAGCAGGCCCGCCAAGCTGAGGGATGGAGATGCTGATGGCAACTCAGCCACCGTCCAAGCCTTCCTCTTCTTCTCCTCCACATGGTTTTAGTCCTCCAGCGGAGGTCTGGAGCGGTAACCCTCTCACATCAGAGAGAAGTCTCACCGCCGATCAATGATGATCGGTCAATAACCAGGACGTCAAACATGTCCGCTGGTTAACTCGTGGCCACAAGATACAAAAGTTCCAGCGCTTTCATTTGTATCGACTAAATGGAACTTCAGTGCTTCACTTCTGTAGCCTTGAGACATAACTTGTTCCCACCAGATTTTACTTGTTCCCACAAATTAACCAAACCCTGCATCCCTGTTTGGTCCCGGGGGAGAGGAATAAAAGTGACCCGTGTCCTCATGTTGTTGTCGTCTTTGACGTCATACTAGGCTGCTTCTTCCCTCCGAATTTCAACACCGTCTCACAAAAACAGAACACAAATTTGATTTTGTGAATGTCGTTATCTTTAATTTCATTTGCAAATAAAGTTTAATTGAATTTCATAATGACCAGCCGCTCCCTTTGGCTCTCTCTCTCGTTTTGTTGGCCCTCATCGCCCCCCCCCCCCCCCCCCATCCTGTGACACATTATCAGTGTTTCCTGAGCTTGACCCTGTCTGAACAGGTCAGATCCACCATGACCTTCGCAGCTATCAGCCATTTTTAATTCAACATCCTTGAAAACAAAGGCCCAACCAAATGGAGGCGAGTGAGAGGAAGCTGTAAACTTCCTGACGCCAGGAACACAAACTAGGCTTCAGATGGACGTTCATCAATGATCACCAGCCCTAACAGCTGGGCTGCTGCCTCATAATTTAAAGGAAAACAACAGCGTTTGTGCGTTGCTTGGCGCGAGCCCGCACGCCTGACCAATCTGAATGGTATGCAGGGTGTTTCTTGCCAAGAGCAGCAGTGGGATCCATAATAACTCCCCAGCACGCCACCTCACGGCCTCTTGGTCACCCCGCCTCTTTAAACCATTTGTTTTCAGAGCGTCGGCCTTCCACGCCTCCTTTTCTCTGGAGTAACCTTCCACTGGCGTGTTAAAGAAGCATGTCCTCTCAACAACAAGCAGGGTTTTTGTTTTTGTTTTTGAAACTCCCATTCCATTTTTATTCTCTGAGGCTTCATTTTTCACACACGCCTACAGAAACATGGCGATCGTAGCGAGAGACGCAGGGAACTCAGACATGTCTCTGGGCAGCAGATAGGAACTCTTTATTGACATGTTTCACAAAATACAGACAAAAAAACAAGGAATCAACATACGGCATTTATCAAAGTGCCAAAAGTGTTAGTAGTACTTTAAAAGTACCCATAGACATTTATTTTACTGTTCACATCAGTACACAAGGCGATCTTAAAGTACCGCAGCCTGCAGCCGACAGAAACATTTTGCCTGAATTATTTTCATGTGACTTTTTGTCACAGCTGAGTCAGTAAAAACTTCCCACTTTCGCTGAGGAGCACAAAACTTGTTTTAGAATCTGTTTAGTTGGAACTCTCTCATTGTCCATCGCCCCAGAATCAGACAAGACTGAGGCCAGGCTAGTTAGCTTAGCACAGTGGCTGGTAGTGGATGGGAAGTGTTAGCATCAGCTAGCTCAGGTCCAGGATGCTGTGTGTCCAGCAGGAATCCTTCTCCTCCTCATGATCAGTAGCAGCAGTCGCTCTCCTGGTCCTCAATAAACCCTCGTTATATTGATGCAGAGAAAGATGGAGCTATGCTAACACTTACCACCCACTACCATTCATTGTGCTAAGCTAACTAGCGGTGTGTTCAGCTACCAAATGCAGCAGCAGGGTCTCTATCTTTTTTTTATGAAGTGTATTATTTTACATTTTATATCCAGACACAGGAACTAATAATTGTGTTTTTCATTCCAGTCTTGAGTGAGACGCCACAAGGTCAGCAACCACCAAAAGGCTGTCGCTAGCATGCAGCCAACTGACTTTAGCACCAACAGTTGCCTTTAACATTGTATTTTGCTGTTTATTTATTGAGTGTACATGCCAGAATGTTGTTGTATCATGGTGTTCCCTTCTTTACCTTTGATGAACATGATTGTTCCATATAAGTTATTGCACACACATACATACCGGTACATGCACACATGATCTTGGACTAAGTTTAGCCCAAGTGATTTCTGAAGACGGCTATTTTTTGCGGTGTAGCTCTCTAAAGACGTGTCTCCCTCTGTAGCAAGTCAAGTTAGGACAGGTTTACCTTATTTGGTCCGGTTGTAACTCCGCTGTCAACAGAGCCCAGCTGCTTTTCCTCTTGAGGTGTTACCATGAAAACATGAAACATTAAAATCTGCTGTTTCATATAACAGAGAGGACAAACGCGGCGTGCCGCTCTGAGGAGACAGGTCAGAGGTCATTCTCTGCTGAGCGGCCAGATCGTACCTCAGAGTGTATTACAGCAGTATTATGAAGCTCCCCCCGTCATTGGAGAAGCTCTGATTGGCTCTAAAATGATTTCACCGCAGTCAGGCTGGACGTGATAATGAAATGTGCCGACTAATTAAAAGTAGAGGCGATTTGCAGCACTACGTATTCAGGGATGTCTCGCAGTTTGGATTTAAATTATTAACAGGAACCCCGAGGATGCGTTTAACAAGATGCTATATTTGTCTGTGTGTGCGTGCAAATGTGTGAATATCCGAGGAGGCACCTGGGTTACCATCTCAGCCCCGCCGGAGCTCACGGACACTATCGCTAAGCAGTGTTTGATATATTTGCTTTAATTATGGAGCATAATGAGTTTAATTTTTGATGCATCAAGACTCTGAAATGGCGAGCCACCCCTGGAGCCCGTTAATGTCTCATCCAGCTCCAGGCTCCAGGGCAGTCTGGGGAATCTTATACACTATTGAGTTAATGAAAATAGATAGGCCTCTGAAATGCTAATGTTGACTTGTGGTGTCTAAATTTGGCTGCCGCCCATGAGACCTGCCGAGTGCAGTAGCTAACTGGTTCAATTACACTTGTATGTTGTGTGTGTGTGAGTGTGAATTACTTTTGTGTTTTATTGGACAATCAATCGAAAAAGGCAGAAATTTAAAAAATAATTTGATCGCAAAACTGAACAGCACAACCAAAAGATGTTTGATGACAATATTAAAATGTGTTCAGGTGAATACAACAGAACTTCTGTTTGGATTTAGAAACTGCAGTCTCACCGGTGGGACTCGGACATAAACGACGCCTTGAAATATCACATTGCGGTTGTACGCCATCGTGAATGTGACGGTGACCTTTTAACACCCAAATCCTGAAAATTCATCCTAGAGTCCCAATGGATATTTGTGGCAAAATTGTATACGTTCCCTCCAGGGGTCAATAAAGCTAACCGTTAGCTTACCGTTAGCTCAGATAAATTGAGTACATTCTTTTTCTCTCTCAGACAAATTGCTCTGCTAAAGCTGCCATTTGCGTGTCTGAGATTAATCGTAGAGAAGAAAATAATTCACAGATGGAGTGGTGAAGCTTACCTCTGTCACCATTTCTCACCCTTTGTTTGAAAAAAATTATAGGAGCTTTGCTCTCTTTTGACATCCATATTTTGCTGCGTCTGCCTGCGTCCAGCCGAGCCAATTAATTAAAGGAACCACACGCACCGCTCAAGCAGCCTGTCAGGCCTGCCAGTCATCAGCGCGGCATGACAAAGATCTGACCAGCGCCGTCTTAGTTGGCATTCGGAGGACACGCGCCCGCCCTCACTGTAGGCAAAATAAACACAACACCCGTCAGTCCTCAGCTGCCTTGATCAATAACCCAACAGCAGCACAGCTGACAGGCAGCTCCGGCGGCATTTTCACCTCTGTGCTGCTTTTCTCACTCTACAGTTACACAATTAAAATAGAGAAGCTGCTACAAACAATTACGCATTTCTTTAGAGGGAAAATGTTTTTTCCTCGTGGAAAGTTTGAGGTTTGCTGGAAGCAACTGGGGGGGGGGGGGGGGGGGGGGGGGGGGGGGGGGGGGGGGGGGGGGGGGGGGGGGGCAGGATCAGTTCTGCTTCGTCGCCTACATTTCCCCCAATTTGTTTGGATATTTAAACCAGCTGCCACCTTGTCATATAACAGTCCTGAACCAGCTGAGTTCCGCTCGGTTCTCGCTGGGTCAAAAGATCAGAGTAGTAATGATTTAGTGACTAACGGACAGGAGAGGAACCAGTGAAGCAGCAGCATTCTGGATCAGGAGACGCTGCCTGACGGATGTCTCTGACCAGCCACCCACCCAGGATCGTTTGGATATTTCAATAAGATCTTTACCAGTAACAACGTGTTGGGCCTAATACTCTTTCATGACCACATTTACCAAAACTAACCACCACCCATCGTGTCCGAGTCTTGTTGTATTAATGTACATTTTTAATTTTGTGTATTCATCACACAAATGTAAAAATGTATTAAGAACACAATGAATAATGAAGTTGTGACCACTGTGAACAGTCCAGCCAGCTTCAGGTAAAAAATGCATAATGAAAAACAACCAGAAGACCATTTTGTGAACATTTACCTGTGCCAAGGTGCGAAGTAAGCAGGGGAGTAACTGGAAATATTTGCCACCGCTGTTGTGGCTACCTTCTCTTCTGTTGCTGCCGTGAAACAGAGAAGTTGCTGTAAGCTTTACACAGCCACACACAAACGATTAAAGAACTGGATTAATTTGGTTTGCTAACAGTTGGAAAGTCAAAAAGAGCTGCATGATTGAGTAATTTATCCACATTCTGGATGGATGAATGATCCGTTAGCAGGGGGCTACTTAGCCCTCTGCTAACGGATCATTCATTCAGCGCTATCGGCTAAAATTCCTCCCTTGCTTCGTGATTTTATAGGAAAGTATTTGGCAGAGAAATAGCACTCTTACAAGATGCTTACTTTGTTTACACCAATAGCACTTAATAAAATATATTATGGATTTATTCGCAGTTATCAGTTTAAGTTTTTGTTGAGACTGGGTGTCAAGCAAGAAGGTTAATAAATTCTTTAACATGTATCCATTAACAGTTCACTTTATTTTTCACGGCTCTGCTCTCTGGAATGAATACCACATGTTGTCAAGGTCGATAAAGTATATTTTGATGTGGTGTGGTTTAAAATTGTAAAGGGCAATTTAATAGAAAATATGGATCTAATTTAGCTTCAGATCCGTCATGGAATAAATTTTTGTTTCGTTTTAACAGCCTTGCTGTATCTTTGGGGTTTTTTTAATTGGTGGTTTTGCACCCACAAGAGTCTTGTCATTGTTTTTGTTTCGTATGGTAACCACATGACTTTCACATCATTGCTATTTTTTTGGATAACGTGGCATGTGAGCGGTGCTACACTGTAAGGAAGAAGTTTCACACAATGTGGCATTTGTTTTTCACCTCTATCATATCAGAAAGGGATGTGGATGAGATGTTCTTTGCTTCAGTATTGATAAAATATATCTAGAGGAAAAAGAAACTGTTTCTGTGAGTCGGCGTTGAAGCTCGGTGTCATTCGTGCAGGATTAACACACCTACAGTAATATTGCGTAACGGCTCGTGTTGCTGCATCTGCTCTCCGTAGGTTTTTCCTGCCTGTTTGTTTGTGAGCGGCGTGGATGCGGCCTGATTCTCCACTCCAAACTGTAGTTTGAATCATTGCCTGTCAGCTGCTCGTCACCTTGACAGTATTTGAACTGCAGCGTCTCACCTCGCCAGATGGTCCACAAGCCTGCAGCATCGAAGTGTTTGTTACTGTTAATGGACCATAAAGAATATTTACATCCTCACTTATTATTACCACCCAACAGAGCTCCTGACAATAAATATTCGGGCGTCTTGGCCAAGTCTGTTAGTGTCCCGTAGACACTGTCCTCTCTCTAAGAATTATTACTAACATTCAACAAAACCTGGGCCCTTTGATTATGTATGAAGCTGTAACGAGATGATTGAAAGAAATATGGTAGAAAAGAAAAAGTAAAATGAAGTTTGACGCGATTGTTTTGCGTCTGAAAAACTAGGTAGCGCTGGAGAAGCCGCTCTCATGACACATGATGTAGCTGTACATCAAATGAAGACTGCACTGATCAATTAGGCTTACTTCCTGTAACCACTAGGGGGCATTATGACCAGATTCAGTGTGTAGATTCTTCAGGCTGCGACTTGCCATGAAGATGATCACTGCCTGTTGGACTACGAACATACCTCATCCCTGAATGCTAACCTTCTGTTAGACTACGGAATTTACTCATCCTTGCCATGCTAACTCCCTGTTGGAACTACAAAATGATCTCCTCCCTGCCATGCTAACTCCTGTGGGACTACAAAAACACCTGTTACTGTAGGTGTCAAACAGGCTGGCTGCCAATCGCAGTGAATAAATATTTGTGTCACGCTGACCTCTTTGTTCCCCTTTGTTTGCACACACACGTCCCGTCAATCGCAGGGCGAAGATGGACGGGTGAGGTTGCCTTCTCATCCTTGTCTCAGATAAAAGACAAGAACACGCGCATTCCTGGGAAATTAGGTCACCCGTAGCAATGGGACGAGGCTGAGATGAAAGCCAGCACATTTAAAAAAAAAAATTTTTTACATCAAGAAAA
>NC_141320.1:60080123-60199866 GCF_037954235.1 Aulostomus chinensis | reverse complement strand
CACACGAGTCAGCACTTCCTCGCCTGCAGTGAGCCACATAAAACTCACTTCCTGTTTCCACCACAGGCCCCGGCATCTGCTTTCTTCCTTACATGGCGAGGGAGCTCTTGCGGCGGAGGTGTGAGCTCAGATCACATGTTGGGTTTATTTTTGATATCATATTATCTCCATCCACGTATCGAAACACAGACAAGCACTGCGTGGCTCACTCTGAACTCCAGAAATATCAACACAATCCAGTTTGGTTTTTTTTTTTTTCAAACCTGATTTAAAAACCCAGTCTTAGTAAAACTGACACCGGATAACATAATTCCAGATTTTTTTCCAGTTCTCGCAGCCTGCGCTGTGTTGGATGGGTGTAACACTTTCCAGACCGTGTTTACTTTGCTCGCACTCTTACTGTGTGTGCCTGTGTGTGTGTGTGTGCGTTCTACCTCGTCAGCGCCGTGCTCCTGCAGCTCCTTGTAGAACTTGAGGGAAATGCTGACCATCACCTTGGTCTTGTCTCCATTGGGATTGGAAATGTGGTACAGGACGCCATCAAAATCTACAGCGAGTGGTAAATAACAGAGAAGCATTGAATCGGCGAGGTCAAATCTACCTGGCGACTTTGTACATCAGCGGTGGCGGAACTTTACCTGCGAATGTCACATCCACGGCCTCTGGTTTGGTTCTGCAAGGAGGAAAAAAAAAGTTAGGGGGTGCAGAAGAATCATCATACACAAACACACCTTACACTCTTTATACTTCCAATTATACCTTAAAATGATAATAATACTATTGATACACTTTCAAATATCGAAGGTGTTTATTGTGTGTCAAAAGGCTTGAAGACAATGCACCTGGTTCAACATGGGTTTTTTTCTCGGTTCTGTGTTTTTAACTCCCGCCACAATGCTGCATGTAATTACACGCAGATATTTCATTGCGGCTGTCTTGGTCATCAGTAGCGGCAGAATCGCTGTATCATGATACAGCGATTCTGCTGGTTCGGTGTTTCCCACCAGTCATACACCGAACGGACCAGCAACTAATGATTGTTTTCATCACAAATTAATTTGATAATGAACTGATTGTTAAATCTTACATGAAAACATTGGATAGGGATTTAACTTTTTTTTTTTTTTAACCTTGATTAATTATACATTCCTCTGACCCATCATTTCAGCTCTGGGTGAAATAAGGTGAGCACAAACTAACCCGAACCAATTCCTAAATTCAGGTCTCTATGCTCCTGCCGAGGCCGTCTGTGTACATTTATATTAATAACGGAGCAGAAGCAGCAAACCTTAAATAGGGAGTCCGCTGATATAAATCATTCTGACAAGCTGGTTTATAACCTCCTAGGTTTAAGTGGAGTAATAACTGAACACCTCCGAGGTGGACACCGCAGCAACTTGCCCCGCGTTGTGTGCAAGCTCCCGGGAGCTGCAGCTGGCGGTGCAGAGGCTTGACTCCGCTTGACTGCAGGAATGCGGAAGCTGCACAGAGGGGCGACGGCTAGCTGCTAGCCAACTAGCCTCTGACGGCTAAATGAGCTACTTTCACAGCGAGAGGGAGAAAAAAAAATAAAACACAACAGTTAAACCCAAACTAGTAGGATACATGATGGTAAATAATGTAGAATTATGTGAAGAAAATAACTCTACCTTCCTGCTAATACAAGAAAATGTGTGTTCAAAGGCGAGTTCTGATATAGTCCCCTTAATAGCTGATCTGATATTGCATCAACAAATGGCTATAACTGTAGATGTCTGCGCTGTGACATCATCACGCCAAACACGAACAAATGGCAAGAAGCAGCAGCTATATCTAGTACTTTAACTGCTGTGCAACCTCGTATAGCGTTTTTTTTTTTTAATTCTCCACTTTTTGAATAGTCAGCGATGTCTCAATAATCTTAAATAAGTGTGTATCCTCCCACACGAACCGTAATGTGACCGCCAGGGGAGATTTAATTGACCGGGGTTACATTTTCTGTCATAACACCGCCCGTAGTGACACACCCCAGCTCCAGGCAACCCAGACACGGCGGATCAGCGAGAAAATTCACTGTGAAATATGGCAGTTTAAACATTTAAGGAAGCTACGTTACTGCCCTTTGTCACACTATAAACGCGTATAGGCTCTATTCATCGCGCCCGCGCATCACGCACAGCTCCCATCATCTTCGATATATCGCTGAAGGGAAGCTAGCTCTGGTTAGCAATGCTAGCCAGGTGTAACAATGATCTCTCACCCGTTTGATGCGCCGTCGAACTTCAACGACAGCGTCTCTTCTATGATGCGGTTATTGATTTCTAACAGGATCATCGCAGCGGATGCTGGAGACGAGGACGAGGGGGGGCTGATCGGTGTGGGATTAACCTCTTTGTGTCAAATTCTGCTTAATATTTCCTCCCTTGACAGACCAGACCGCTTCCGCCAAGGCTCCTTCCGCCTGTCGCTTCCGCGTATTTCACACTGTGGACCCCACAAGAGGGTGCCCATCATTATGCCTGTTATAAATTCTCATTGAAAAGTTATAGGAAGATCAGATAAAGAGAGAGATATGATTCGTTGAATAGATAAAAGAGATTATGTATTCAGGTTTCCATCAAGCAGAAGATACGGGAATTATTCCTAAATAATAATAATAATAACCACAACAATAATTTGCACTAACAATTGCTCTTCAGCTCAATGATGACGCTTTTTTTTTTTTTTACATATATATATATTTTAAGGTTAAGAATATTTCTATAATTCAGGCAAGTCACAATATTATTTGGAACACTGTGAATCCATTATTTTAAGGATTAATTTATTATTTAGTTTATATAGGCCACACATTAAAAGAAGACAATAAAATGCTACATACTTTGGCTATTTGCGATTCTTCTTTTGTTGATAATTTGATGGTTATTCAGACTAAATTTCGTACTCTTTTGGGAGAAACCCAAATGAGCCACCGGTAATCTTGGGCTTACTGGGTGCAGCATTCCCTCGTCTGCGTCTGTCACCTGTCAGACCAAAGAGACACAAGGATGTGTCATGAATGACAGCCACTAAGTGTCCGACCATCGTGACGGCGCATCACCCTGTAATGTTGGTCCTTACATTTGGGGGTTTAGTGGAATGACTTGAAAGTGTAATGGGCAAACTGCTGTTGCGCATGTTGAGGACAAGAAACTGAAAATAAGTAACTGAAGAACTGTAATGGTAAACTGGTTTATTTCTAGGCTGCCATGCGAAGTACGAATTTGGGATTCAGTTTCTTGCTCAAGGGCACAAATCAAACCTCCTATTTTAACAATCATCGTGCACATTAATGTAGTGTTTAAACTCTTATTATTATTAAAAGTTATATGAACTTCAAATACCGCTGCAACACAAAAGCCTGGGTGATGATTAGTTTTAGTTAAGAAAAATGAAATATGACCAATTTCCCCCGCTCTTGATCTACAGATGATGATGGATAGAACACAAAGGTGGTGACGGTCAAAACAGCTTCAAGGGAGATGTCTTGTAAAAACCTGAAACTCATAAAATGCGTCATGGATGAGTAAAATTCGAGGGAACACTCAACATAAAGTAAATTCCAAGCATATTTTTTGCAGTTTCGAAGCAGTAACAATCTTAAAACCTCCTGGAAAAATGGAAAGAAAGACACAGATGACAAGACGCGCCTGGATGTGACATTGACATCCTTTCCCACGCAGCGGAATTTTCTCTTCACCGGATGAAAAACGATCCGAGTGAAGCATTTGTGTGCTTTGTCTGGATCTCTTAACATTTTTGTCTTCAATTTCAGCCATTTTTCAAAAATAACGCTGATCTAATTGTGTCAATAAAGCCTTGTAATGGTGATGATGCTTGAAAAAACAAACAAACAAACAATCGGATCTAAGTGTCTCTTCTTCAGGATTGAATTTAACTCCGTCACCGCTTTGTTGAATTCATCTTTTTGAATTTCATCTTAACAGCACGTGTGTTTATAAGACGCAAAGGTGCTTCGAAAGAGAAAAGATCGAAAAGTGAAGATTTAAAGGATAACATGGAGTGGAATTAAACACATAAATGAAAGTACCGATGAGGTTTGGAATTCACAAATAAAAGTTGCAAAAACAGCGCAGAAAATTAAAAAAAAAAAAAAAGTCACCCAATTAGCTTTGATACGAAAATAGCTACGAAAGCAAAAAAAACTACAATAGTAAATGAAACTACAAAAGGCGCTTAAGCCGATTCAGTGTTTGTAAAAAACAAACAAACAAACAAACAAACAAAACAGGCTGTTCTTGTTGAGTGACTGTCAAACATGCTGGTGGAGGCTGACATCCTGACAGCGCCGAATCCACTTGAGGTGACACGGAGACATTACGTCTCCATTTACTTCCTGATGTGACAGTCGCAGTGATGCACCGCTCTGCTATTTTACCTCTTGGTGCTGAGTGAGGTGATTTATGATGGCGAAGGGGAGGTGGATGAGGGGCTTGAGGACGGAGAGGGTTCCAGCCTGGCCTTCCCCTCAGCTCCATCCCCTGTCATTACTGACAAGCGCTCATCATCTTTTCTCTGCATGCTTGTCACGCCATGTTGCACTGAGAGATTAAGACATGCCTCAGTGACATTACACACACACACACACACACACACACACACACACACACAATGTAAGTATTTCACAGAAAGAACAAAAACAGTCATGAATTATTGCAACAGCAAGCGTTAGAACAAACTATTTCACTTCCTATCCCCCCCCCCCCCACACACACACACACATACACACACACACCCTTTACTGCAATACTTGCAACAGGTCCAAGTCCAGTAATCTGTTATCAGATGACAACTCCAAAACAAACAGATAATCTTGTGGAGGTTTATTCAAATTCAGATCAGTTTGATTGGATTGGACTCGGTTGCTATGGACGACCATGAGAAACAACTTTATCGACAGAGACTCTGTCGTTAAATTGCAAGCTTCATAAACACCTTCCAAATGAATCTAATGTCCTGTTATCAATTGTGACAAGCGACACGAACTGAAGCAGGATTTGTTCCATACTTTAACAACAGGCTGAATACACGTTCCCTCCATTCCCAGCGTCACAGAACAGGGTTGCATGTCCTGATTTATCGACTTCAACAAACACGGACACATTAACGAAGAGCCGTTTTCCTCCTCGACGTTTGGATTCTTTGACCCTCCGTCGAAACAGCGCCTCTGATGCGCACCTGTGTTTTTCCGACTGTGACATGTTGACATGTCTTCTTTGAGAAAGTCCTGTTGCAGCAGAAACAAGCGGTGACGCAGGAATGTGTAGTAACCTACTGGGGAAGGAAGCAGGACATTGGGTCAACTCTCCATCAAAAACAGGGCGTACGCTTCTCTCAGGGATGTTCTGCGGCGGAGACCCGAGGGTGTCGAGCTGTTATCATCTGCATCATTAGAGTATTATAGAAGGTGAGTGTTTGACGCGTATTAAAGCTGCTTTTTTTGGCTTCGCTTGATTTCAATGTTGAAATCTGATGTTACGACAGAATCTCCTTTCAACTCTTTTCAGTTTTTCATTCTCTGCTACGATGGTGTCTCTCATCCGCAGTCATGTCGATTATCGTTTCCTTTGACAATTATTTTGACCTCCTGGATGAAACCGTCCACAACAACCTCAGCGTCTTCAAGGTGGACCCCAACACGCTATCCTGTGAGATCAAACCGCTGGAGGCGACAGCAGCTGTGGCCCTGAGCGTCGTTCACTTCGTCATCTTTTTCCTGGCCATCCCAGGAAACCTGCTGGTAGGCTGGGTGATCTTGACCAGTCGTCAGGCTCTGACCCCGTCGGATGTGTATTTGTTTCATCTGACAATCGCGGATGGTCTGATGGCTCTGACCATCCCTTTCTGGGCTGTCGCGGCAACTCGGGGTTGGCTCTTTGGAGATTTCATGTGCAAGCTCCTTAGCCTCACCTTCGAAGCCAACTTCTACACCAGCATCCTCTTCCTGGCTTGCATCAGCGTTGACCGCTACCTGGTGATTGTGCACGCCAGCGAGAGTCTCAACAGTCGGCAGAGGATGTGCAGCCGGCTTCTCTGTGCGGCGGTGTGGGCCCTCGGTGTGGCCCTCGCTCTGCCTGCACTTTTCAACGAAGCCACCAGGCTGGACTCTGACTCGGAGAGGATTTTATGCACTGAAAGCTACGACATCGGCAGCGCCTCCTCGTGGAGAATCGCCACTCGTGGGTTCCGCCACATTTTCGGTTTCTTGCTCCCTGTGCTTGTCATGATCATCTGCTACAGCATCACCATCACAAGGCTTCTGCGCACCCGTGGGTTCCAGAAGCACCGGGCCATGCGGGTGATTATAGCGGTGGTGATTGCATTTCTGCTCTGCTGGATGCCGTACCACTTAACCTTGATGACGGATACGCTCCTGAGGGCCGATCTGATAGCCTTCGACTGTGCCATGAGGAGATCAGTCAACATGGCTATCCTTGTAACCAACAGCCTGGCTCTTCTGCACAGCTGCATCAACCCGGTTCTCTACGCCTTCGTGGGAGAAAAGTTCAGGAAAAACATGAAGGCGATTCTTCAGAGGAAAGCCAGACAGGAAAGGATTTCCGGATCCAAGTTCAGCAGGTCAACATCTCAGACGTCGGACGGCAAGGGAGCTGTTCTCTGAAAGCCTGGTGGAAGTCCAGAGAGGAGGAGGGAGTCCCAGCTCTCCCTCTGAAACCTCAGTGACACAAAAACAAAATGAAGATTTTCACTGATGTGTTGATGTAAACTGTTAAAAGATGTCTTGAAGAGGTTGGTCCTGACCTTGGCTTTTTACGATCAAGAAATGACTTTAAATTAAAAACAGAATCCTGAAATGATCACATCCCCAATCAAAATTATAATCACGTGAAAAGTAGAGGTGTAAAAGTATTCTCTTTTTCCTGTTGCAAAAGATTTTCACCGGATAAAACATCTCTAATCTGAGTGGATTTCAAGCAGTAACTAAAAATATATGAACTGTCATCACATCTTGTGGTTTTATACTTGATATTTGTTATCTATGCACTGTTTAAATTGTTGGTGAGTCAAGAGGCTCCTTCCATTTCTGCAGCACTGCTGCCATCTATTGACTCGACTGTTGCCAACATCCTCCAGTGAACCGTGGGTTTCTAGCATCTCACATGATTATTGTTCAATCCATCCATCCATTTTCTACCTCTTATCCTGTTGAGGGTCACCAGTCCATCACAGGGCCAACACATAGAGACAAACAACCATTCACACTCACAGTCACACCTACGGTCAATTTAGAGTATCAATCAGCCTCGTCCTCTCTTGATGTCTTTGGACTGTGGGAGGAAGCTGGAGTACCAGAGAGAACCCACACAGGAACAGGGAGAACATGGAGACTCCACCACAGGAAGATCCCGTGATGGAGCAGGGACTGGAACCTGGAACCTTCTTGCTGTGAGGCCACAGTGCTGACCACTGCACCACCGCACCACCCATGATTATCAATATTATCATTATTATTATACATGTGGCATTATTTGTCCAGTTGATGTCAGACATAAATATCCTGTAAAGGACTTTACTGAAAAGAAGACATTAAATAAATAACATATCAACTGTTCCTTTCATTGTTTTCATAAAAAAAACCAGAAAAAACAACTGCGTGTAATACCGGGTGATTGCGTGTAACAATTTTGTCTTAGAAGTATGACTGCAAACTACGTTTCCCAGAAGTCAATGCGATGAACAACAACCAGAGTGAAAGGGTTGCCAGGTTTGCGAATTAGGCTGCTTGTAAATATGCGTTCTCGCTCTCTCTCTCTCTCTCTCTCTCTCTCACACACACACACACACACGATACTCTAATGACTAGTTTCGCAAGAGAAGTAAACAAGTTAAGCAGACCGAAAGCAACAAGGGAAAGATAAAACTCGTGAGTGTCCTCCACAGGGGCCCAAGCTGCTCATAACTGGTAAACTCATTCTCAGTAGTACATGTTTAGTACATGTTTATACGCGTACTCTCGTGGTAATATTACAAATTATCAACTTAAGGTGTGTCACTTTGACAAACATTAACCGAACGGATCTGCTAACAGTAAATACGTACCCTATTTGCTCATGTATGACGAAACGTTTCTGCTGTAGTAAGTATAACTTGTTTAAATGAGATAAAGATGTTATTTGTGCGTCAGTGAATTCAGCTCTGTTTTAAAATATATGTGCATGTGTACATGTACATACATGCCCAAGTTGGAAGAATTGGGGAGGAACAAACCGTCTTCTTTGTCTTAAGTTCGTGGCCGTTGTTTTAAACGTTTTTTTTTTTTTTTTACTGATTGTACGACCAGACCTGGCAACATCAACTGCCGCTCTGTTTGGAACACGCGGTACGTGCTCAAAATATCCCATTAATTCTAAATAAAGAGAAAAAAATGTTTCTAAATATATATTTATAGATATACATATAAAAGTAAGTTGACAGAAAGCTAGCTTGTAGCTGTCGGTTAGCATTTGTAGATGTAAACATTCCAGACGGGTATTTTTTTATTATTATTTTTGTTAGCCGGCTAGCTTGCCGCACTCAGCGTCATGTTTTGCTGCGTGACTTGGGACCTTCCACTTAAGTTGTCCGCTCATATTGTAAGATTTTTGTTTTTCTAATTTCACACGCACTTCCGAATTCCACCTGCTATGCTAACGTGTAAGCATTTGAAACTGGCGTTGTGTTGGCCGGCGAGCTGCTGCTGGCAAGCTGGGACAAGGCTGCTCTGTTTCCCCGGGTGAAAAGACTTGTGTAACCCATTTACGTTGACACGTAATTCGGTTCTTTGGAGGAAGCTCGGGAGGAGACTGTGTTTCCTCGGCCTCGTTTCCTCTCTTTTATCAGTCAGTGTGGAAGCGCCGCTACTTACCGTGAATTTAAATCGCCTATGAAAAGAAGTATATCATCTATCTATAGGAGCCTCTTTCTTTTGTGGTGTTGCTGGGTAGAAATGCATTATGTTTCAACCCTTCTGATACTCTACCCGCCTAATAACAGCTTAATAAAGGCAGGAAAGAGTCACATGCATGCTCTTACAGGCTGTATTTTTCACTCAGAGTCGCTCAGCTGCGGTTCCAACTCTGGCGAACTGACGAGGTTGTTATCTTTTCAGGTGAACAATGACAAGGGACCCGGTTTCTGGATAACTCCTTTGCAGACATTCTCACACTCATGGAGCAAAGGTCAACCTTTTCACTGACATGCCACTGACAGTATGTTCCATCTAAAAGGTATTCTTGTGTTTTCCGCCAAGGAACTGCAACAGGAGAGGGGTTGTGAAGCCAAACTGTTGGATTTAAGTCCCCTCTTGTCCCCCCTCATCCCTTCTGGGTCCACAAAGGATTTCAGTTGATTTTCAACATCAAAACAAAGACTTATATGGTGTTTGACGCTGCAAACAATTACAGAAAGCCTGACACCCCACACCCCCACCCCCACACAAACCCACACCCACCAGACCAGCTGACACGATGGTTGCAGACAACACAACAGAGAGTGGAGACATTTCAGAAATGGACACGAAACCATCTACATCCGAAGAGGGTGGAGGAGGATGTGGAAATGGCGATGTGGAGATGGCTGCTGAGGTGACGGCTCCCCCCGAGGAGGCCGGGAAGTGGAAGGTGGCGGTGATGTTCTTGTGTTTTTACGGCTTTATGTCATCGTTAAGACCAGGGGAAGCCTTCATCACGCCAACTCTTCTCAGCAATGAGAAGAACTTCACCACAGAACAGGTGAGTCGTGCCCTCTCTCTCTCTCTCTCTCTCTCTCTCTCTCTCTCTCTCTTTTTTTGCTACATTTGTCAGAAATACCTTTTATTAGTTATCATGCAAGATGCCAAAAAAAAGGAATTTATTTTCAAAAGTTTTCAGTCTTGACATTTGAAGACAATACAAACGATTTCTGGGAAAGACTTTCATAAGATTTCCCCCCATGGCATTACTCAGTAGACGGACAAAGTGTCCTGTGGGGAGTTCGCTGATCCATCTTACTGGGGTCAAAGTTCACATTCCTCCCAAAAGTAGGTCAGTGTATTAGATTTGGAGGTTTCTAGCTGGAGTGCTTTGCTAGCTGCTAGCGTCGTACTGAGGCGTTTCTGCTGCTCTTTGGACCAGATGGGCTCCCTGATGTGTTGTCCAGCTCTTTAACAGTCCAAATTGGCTTAATTACGCATACGAGAAAACAAAGAAACGTTACTGCTGAGCATTATGACATTCAATGCAGGAAATGGGGGTTGTACTTTCCGGCTTCTGAAGAGAGAGTTTAGATGAGGGGGCTGTTTGAAGAAAGGAGTGAGTCAAATAGAAAGTGGAAATAGCGCTGCACTGTTCTGAAAAAATATGGGATAAATGACATGAACACAAAACCAAACCGCATCTTTTTATGGAGTTTTGTCTTGATGCATTGGTGTGTTGGTTTGTGCCCCCCCCAGGTAACCAATGAGATCACCCCAGTGCTGACCTACTCCTACATGGCTGTGCTGGTGCCGGCCTTCCTGCTGACCGATCTTTTACGCTACAAGCCAGTTCTGATCATCCAGGGCATCAGTCAGGTGATCATCTGGCTCCTCATGCTCCTGGGCACCTCCCTCCTGGCGATGCAGTTCATGGAGTTCTTCTACGGGATCACCATGGCTTGCCGCGTGGCCTACTCCTCCTACATCTTCTCCCTGGTCAGCCCGGGTCTTTACCAGCGCGTGGCCGGCTACTCGCGCACCTCGGTCCTCTTGGGAGTGTTCACTAGCTCGGTTCTGGGCCAGCTACTCATGTCTTTTGGCAACTTCGGTGACTCCCGCTACTTCGCCCTCAGCGGTATTTGTTTGGGCTTCGTCAGCTTTGGTCTGCTGCTCTCGCTCTGCCTGCCGTGGCCTAAACGCTCCCTGTTTTTCAACCAGACTCGGGACCAAGAGCAAAAGGCACTGGCCTCTCCAGTAGCCACCAAGGCAGAACTGGACCAAATGAACCCAAAGGACAACGCACCGCCCCCACCCTCCAGACCAGGCTGGAAGGACTCCATCTTTATCCAGATGCTAATGGAGGTTGGGAATGTGGTGAGGAGGCCCAACCTAAGGCTCTGGTCCCTTTGGTGGATCTTTAACTCAACAGGATACTACCTGGTGTTGTTCTACGTTCACATCCTGTGGAATACGATTTACTCAGCTACTGTGTACAACGGAGGAGTGGAGGCCGCGTCCACCCTGCTGAGTAAGACCTTCCTGGGGCCAAAGGATCAAACCTCCAACACAACCCAGCAGCAATTGTCAGTTTGTCAAGGCGGCCTGATGTACTGAGGCAGAGTGACCTTTGAGCAGGACACTGCTGCGCTCTTAAACTCATTGATCAGACGGCCTCGCGGCACAAGTCACGAGCAAATTAACCTTTTGCAGGTTTGAGTCCTGGAAAAGTCTTATTAGTTTAAAACACCGTCCGTGTCTAGGTTTTAATATCAGCTGAGACGAAGAGTGTGAGGTGTGCTGTTGCAGCCACACACACACACACACACACACACACACACACACCATGTTGAGTTGCCCCTTTAACAGCTGATGCAATGACCTGGTTGTCCTGTTGCAAAAGAATCTCTTCTGTGAATGATAAGCAGCGACTACTTGGCGACCAGCTATCTAAATGATGTAATTAAGGATAAGATAACAAACTCACGTTTTGATATCCTGATGAAACATTTCCTCAACATTTATTGACCCGCCAATCAATAAATTGATCATGAAGGTTCTTTCTGAGCTTATAAACTTTTTGTTTTGTTCCTGCAGGCGCGTTGACTTCCTTCATCGCAGGTTTTGTGAAGATTCGATGGGACGTGTGGTCCGAGCTGGTCATCGGGATCGTCACAGCGGTGCAGGCGGGTTTGCTGCTCCTCATGGGCACCACAAGCAACATTTGGGTTTGCTTCCTGGCCTATGTCCTCTTCAGAGGGTTCTACCAGTTCCTGGTGCCCATCGCCACGTGAGTGACAGCCTCTTCCTCACCGCCGTAGGGGGAAAAAAATAATAATAAAAAAGACACGAAGGCGGTGAACTTTCTCCTGGGCCTGATGTGACGTCATGTGTAGCTTTCAGATCGCGTCGTCGCTCACCAGGGAGCTCTGCGCTCTGGTGTTTGGGATCAACACCTTCTTGGGGACCATCTTGAAGACCGTCATCAGCCTGATATTCGCTGACAAGAGGGGCCTGGCGTTGGACGTGCACGCGCAGGTAGAGTCCACCACGCCGCTCATTGTCCTTCTGTACTTGTAGAATTAATACTCACTGACATTTAAAGCGTTGTGGCGGCTAATTTTGGTCCCTTCAAAGTCAGATACACCGTCATGCCAACAGCAGTTTGTGCTGCGTTCGAGGCATCGTGTAGAAATCTGAAATGTTTAGGATTTCAGAATAAAAGGATTTGTTGTTTATTTTTCTTCCATATCCTTCCTGGCGCATGCCGTCGACTGATCTAGCCGTTGTACTTCTGTGTTTCCCTCAGTTCTTCGTGTACTTCATCTACTTAACCCTGCTCACTCTGATCTACTTCGTCTGCGCTGCCATGGTCATCACCCGTCACTATAGGAACCAACTCAGGGAAGGAGGCGGGGCTAATGAGCAGCAGGTGGTGACCACAGAGCTCAGCCCCGTGGCGGCTAGCTCTTCAGAAGCGGAACCGTTGTCTAACGGAATGTGTGCCAAGGCGTGACGGCGCGGTGGAGCTGCCCCGTGTGTGTTTACTTCCGACGGTCCAAGTGCCTCACCTGCAGCCTGATGCTTCCTGTTCAGAGTAGTTTTAGATTTGTTCAGGACAGAATGATTGATCATTGTTACCGTGGAAACCTCTCAGGTGATGGCTTACTGGACGGTGGATTAGCCTGCAGATATGTAATCAGTAGAATTACTCAGCTTGTAGCTGTTCTTTTTACGGACGCTCTACTTATGCTTCCCACTGTGCAATTTGAGAAGAAGCCGACCAAATAAACGCTTTTTCTTTTCAAATGTTTGATTATCAAATATTCATCTCGCTGACGGAAGCCGTAAACTGCACTTTGATTGCAGTTGAATGGTTCATGTGATTTTTTTTTTTTTTTTTTTTTTTTTTTGGTTTTCCTCGTGACTGCACTTAGAAGCATCTGGATGCATGAAATTACCTGCCCAGCAGAAATCACACACACGTTTGTTCTCGATGCAGTCAAACACACACTCGATTGTTTTTGCCGCTGAGGGTTCGCCTGTGTACAAGGAGGCGCGCTTCTCCTGATGGTGGGGTTACTTCAGGCCAAGGAGCAGCTGCTGGTGTCAGAGGAAGACAGTGTTACCTGATGTAACGGGAACAGGAGCAAGCGCGTTGTGGAAAAAAATGTCCATTTGCATACTTGAAAATCTTTTTTTTTTTTTTTTTAGTACAGAAGAGCCGAGTATTTTCCAGTAGGAACCATCCCAAACAGAACAAGAGTGTTCATTAAAACTGTGAAAGTGAAGAAAGGATGGAGCCGCGACCGTAACTGACTGATGGAACTGAATCTGATTGATTTTTTTTTTTTTAAATGACAAATAAAATCTATTTTGGTGGGTAAAAGCAGTTTGCTGATTTATAATTGAAGTGATATTGTAATTTTTGTGTGTGTTTCTAATTAAAGAAAATAAGCTTTGTTCACATCCTGGTTTCTAAGACGAGGTTGTTTGGTCAGCTGGGGTCTTGTCTCGTGTCGATCGACTCGCAGCAGGGCTGGGACTTTTTTTTATTTTCTTTTTTTTTTTTTAAAAAAACCTGGAATATTTCTACAGCTGCGCGTCATCGAATGCCTCAGTGGGACGAATGTTCCTCTCGCTCTGATTATTTGTCTTAAATGATCTTAAACACTGATCCGCCAGGAGGTCATCATAACAGCGATCACGTGCTCCAGTTGTGTTCAGCATCATGTGACATCCAAACATGTCACCTCAGTTTTTATTAGTGGGTATAAAAACACACAGTACATGCGGAGACCTCGGCGAACCACAATAAATACACACTTTATGAGTAACTTAGTGCCTTCATTTAGAAACGTGCGAACTCGCTCACCGCCGTCGACCGTTTTATGATCCAAAATTCATCGACCTCGAGTGTTCATGCATTCTGTACGTTGTTTTTTTTCCCTCTTCCAGTGGACTCGCCAGCGGGTCGTCATAACCCTGGAGCATCTTTAAGAAACAACACCTTTACGCTTAAGAATTTAAGGGAAAAAATTAAAAGACGAGCAAAGGTGAAAAAGAGAATTCAAGGTGGAAATATTGGCAACACACACACACACACACGGAGTCACAGTCACGCACAAGCGTGGATGGAGTCACAATGCTTGGATTGTTGGTTGAGCTTGTGGCTCAGATCAAACAACAGTCCTCCTCTTCTCTCTCTCTCTCTCTCTCCCCCCCCCCCCCCACCATGTTGCAGGAACCAACAGCAGACTCGCCTCCCGCGTACGCCTCAGCGTGCCAGACGGTGTCACGTATGCTGGTGCGCAGGAAGAGCCCACATTGCCGGCGTTTCCTGCTATTGTCTCGACCTTCACTCGTTCCGCCGTCTACATCATCTGTGCGGCTTCTAAGAAAACCCAAAAATGGACAGCAGAGCGTGTGTGACTACAGCATCACTCTAACTACACCTCTGTATCTTATTCTCTAAGTGGATTCGACAAGGTTTTTCTATTCGGGGTCAGGCAGGAAAAGTCTTTACCGTCTTCTTGAGCCTTTTCTTGAGCGGCGGCGCTGCTGCTCAACTCAGGATCAGCATCTGCTCTCGCAAACATAAACGGCTGCTGTCAGCTTTTTTCGCCCACATTACAACCACACAGAAATCAGACAGCGAGGCTGAAACTCACGCTGCCTCTCCTGTTTCCTCCAGAAGTCTTGATTAAAGCAAAGAAGGGGGGAGGAAAAAAAAAAAAGAAAGGTCGTCAATAAGGGTTTTCAAGGCAGGAACGGGAGAGAAGTTGGTTACTGACCTGCTTCCCACGGCATGGAACCTGCAGGGAGACACCAACATGATCACTCTGAGGCAGCGGCAGGTGTAGTTTGAAGGGTTTACACACTCATGAGGGCAAATTTATAGAATCTTAACAAACAAAAAAACAAACAAACAAAAAAAAAATCAATTTCAGAGTCTGGAAAAAGTTTTTCAAAAATCAATAAACCCAGAAAATCTGATGAAGTCAGAGAACAGTGAACGTGCGGTCCTGAAATCTGTCCTCAAAGGTTTGGGAAAGTCAGATCTTCGTAGTAAAAATGCATACAAACCCTGAATTCTGTAGAACGATGTTACACACACACACACACACACACACACTCACACACACTCACACAAAACAGAAGTCACAGGGTCAGAACTTTCCTACGCAAACTTGTCTGTTTTTTTTAACCCGTAAATTTCCACACCTTTATATAAACCACCAAACAATTCAAATATTCTCTTCGAAGCTCGTGAAGAAAAACCCGCCTTTTACAACGGTGTAAGACGTGGAGCTTCAGGAGAATAAAGAACTTTATGGCTTTTTCACATATAACCTTTAGGGTGTTTGACTAAAAACACACACACACACACACACGACACATCAGTTGTATAAATCTTTAAAAGAGTTCTTACCTTTTTGGTAGAACCACATCCCTGAAAGAAAAGAACATCCTAATTACATTTCTCATCATCATCAGTCCAGCTGCTGGTGTTCATGTCACGTAAACATGTTTGTGTCAGGGACCTGAAGTGAATCTGTGAACCAACACCAGCACCAGCACGACCATCAGCAGACAGATGAAGACGGTGAGCCCCACGTTGATCTTCGGACCCCCTTCGCTCTCTGAAGACTCACCTGAGCGACAAACATGTGGTCGTTCACTTGTAGAACAGAAATGTCTCCTGACGGGTGTGTGTGTGTGTGTGTGTGTGGGGGGGGGGGAACTCACTGGGGCTAAAGGGGCTGGGGATGGGCTGGCTACTCTCCTGGCTGACTGGATTCTTCAGCGTGCAGCTGATCGGTCCAGCACTTTCCTCCTGCGTGTGAGTGAGAACACGTCAACGTCTCGCTGAGCCATCATTTTTAATTCATCTTTATTTAAAGGCGCACGCCGTCACCAGCGGTACCTTGGTTACGATGTAGTCCTTGGTTGAGTTGGTCTTTGATGAGTCACTCAGATTCCAGGTGTATGAGACGGGTTCAGCACCTGCGACGTCTCCCTCACAGGTCAAAGTGCATCTGGTCTTCTCAGCATCACATGATGCAGACACGGTTGGGACGGGGACAGACGCTGTGGAGATGGATACAAAAAAAAAAAAGTACTCTCTCATAACAGGAAAAACAAAAAAAACTACCCCAGCGTGTCTTCACCTACAGATAACGAAGAGACGGGTAGGACTGAAGGTGATGTGGTTGATCTCCGGCGTGTACATGCCACGGTCCTCCGGAGTCAGCCCTGTGATGGTGAGCTCTCCGGTTGTGTTGTTGAGTGTCCCTCGCTCTTGGAACAAATACGTGGCGTCAGTTCCACCTCCAGACCTACAGACAAGCTCCTCTTTGATGGGGTAACCTACCTTTAAACTGACGGAAAGCAACAAAGTCCGAACCTTCCAACTGCACGGCGATGTCCGACTCGTGTTTCCACATGATGGATTTGATGGCGCCGGTCACGGAAGCCAAATCTGGTTTGAGGACCACTTGTGCGCCCGTCTTACTGTAAAGTTCAGGCACTGCAAGGACAGAAAGAGCTCCTGTTACAGGACTGGAAATGTTGTGTAAAACGCCTGAACAAAACAAGGCCTGGAATGATTGGTTCCAATCACACTGATGGAAAATAAAGCCAGAAAGATCAACGCATCGAATACAGAACGGGATTTCTAATGTTTTTATACACTTTAATTGTATAATCTTCTGTCTTTTCCTGAGTGAAGGTGACATGAGATGAGTATTGGAACGCGGCCCAGGTGTCCCACCTAGCAAGCGTCCTTCCTTTCCTTGAGTTTTCTCACTGGGTGCGGCCACATGATGAAACGAGTTATTCAAGAACACACACACACACACACACACACACACACACACACACACACACACACACACTTAAATACTTTCTTCTGCTTGACAAAGTGAAGCTAAAAAATTAGCTTGAATGCTGCCGGACTAACCATCGTCAGCGTCAACCGTAAGACAGCCGGTCAAAGTTGCGGTAATCACCAGCAGCCACATCTGCTCTCCGTCAGGTCCGCGGCCAGGGGAGGGTGAAGGGATTCGAACCGTCCTCCGCCGAGAGCTGACGGTGGTGAACGAAGACGAATTAGAGGGACGAGGCGTTGTTGGTTCGGGTTGGTGAGACGAGAAACGACGCCGAGACCCGAGAGTTGTGGAGTCCCAGCGAATCTTAGAAGTCGCTTAAACGCAGAGTTCAACATCAAAACACACACAATGTGATACTCAAATTTACTATTACACTGACAAAACGTCACGTTTAATTTATTATTTCAAGATAAACTCCTGACAGGCTACAAGCTAACGAAGACAAGGTGCTTGGGAGTGAAAGTCAGAAGCCCAACAAGTCGCTGCCTCCACCGGGACATGTTACTTTACCATTTCTAAACTTATTTTCTTTTAATAAATATTTATATATGTATTTTTTTTAATACTCACGCCAGTAGTGATTAAAACACGCGCTGCTCCCTGCTTTGCTCCAGGAAAGCTCGTCATAATTTGTAATTCCAACTGAATTCCCGGCCTTGCCCCCTGCCGTCCAAACACGGTTACTGCAGCCGGACGTTCCTCAACGTACCAGCAACGCTGCAAAAATAACTCATCTGCGTTCAGTTAGGGAATTTTTTTAGTCGCACAAAATTTGTTCGAAATTGTTTTTGTACCTTTTATATCCGTGGAGATTTATTTTAACCAGTAGGATGCAGAAAGAGAATTTGAAAAATAGAAATTGGATGAGTCGCATCTCTAGACTAGGAGAAGTTGAAGTTTATTGGATTTATGCCAGAATGTAATATTAGATCATTTATGACATCTGTACACTGACTTTACAAAGCAAGTAGGCAAAAAAAAAAAAAAACCCTGCAATAATGAGCTGCCATGGTTTATTTTTTCTAAAAATCATGCTCCTCATCCTTCTCTTTCCTCCGTGTTGGGCGAAGTCAGAGGCTCCAGGTGCAGCCACAGGCCTCCCTCTGCACGCAGCACGAGTTGCGGGAGACGCCGGACGTTCCCAGAGTTGTTCCCAAGTTTGGGGTTGACCCCCAGGGTCAGGTGAAACCTGAGCAGCGTCAGGGCCACAACAACCCGGAGCTCCGCAAGAGCAAATTTCTGACCAATGCAGTTTCTGTGAATAATACACACACACACACACACACACACACGTTATTGCTTGTTGACGATTCTTTTAGGTCATATTTGATGTAGACGTAAGCGTGGGGGAAGCACCTGGGGCCTGAGGAGAAGGGGATGAAGGCGTGAGAAGCGCGTCCCTCTGTGTTGGTCGGTTCAAAACGTAGAGGGTTGAACTCATGTGGGCTGGTCCAGACAGCAGGATTGTGGTGCGTCCCGTAAATACTGACCAAGCAGATGGCACCTGATGAGGAATATTTAGATTAAACCTCACTTTCGCTTTTTAGAAATCCTCTTTTGAAGCAAAGAGTCTCCCTCCCTCCCTCCCTCTCACCGGTTGGTACAGTCCGACACCCTGGCAGCAGCATGTCCTGGGTGTATGTCCTGGTCACGGCCTGGACTGGCGAGTGCAGCCTGAGGGCTTCTCTGATGCACATGGTGGTGAACGGAAGCTTGGACAGATCCTCCCTTGAGACATGGATGCATGTATTCACTTCAGATAAACCTCACCACAGCTTTATTTTGGCAGGAAGGGTTTCCACTTGTGTGTTCTAACCACTCTACTTCATGTTTATCTCGTCCCTGCATCAGATCACACACTTCCTGTCTGCATTTTTCCTGATATTCCTCGTGGCGTGCTAAATTATACAACGTCCAGCAAATCGCACTGGCTGTTGTGTCGTGACCTTTGGAGAGAGAAAAAAAAAAGGGAGGAGAATTTCAGAACATTAGCAACCTGAAATGTGCTTCGTCCTCATCCTCCTCAGAGCATTAGCTTAGTAGCTTAGCACAGTGAATGGTAGTGGATGGGAAGTGTTAGCATACATCTGTCAAAAGCCATCAAGGCTCTTAGTTTACCCAGAAGTAGACATCCTCGTCTTCTCTTGGCCAGGATTAGCAGCAGCAGCCAACCTTCTAGCTATTAACAATGTTTATCGGCTGAAGTTACGATGAGGCTTTTGAGGCGCCGCATCAAATCACTGCGCCCGTCAAGAAAGTAGTTCCGACTTGGTGTCTAATTTTAGAATTCCAGTATCTTGTCATGTTGAATTAACAAATGTTGTGCACAATCTTAGTTCTGTCAGTACGTGTGAAGCCTGAGAAAAGTGTATTTGATAACTGTTGACAAAGGCACGCTAACACTTCACATCCACGGACATTCATTAAGCTAAGCTAAGTAGCCTGTCACTAAAACACAGCACAGAGGAGAAAAGGGTGTCTATTTTCTTGTCTGGCTCTGAGGAGGATGGTCAGTAAGCAAATCTTGAGCTCCATTAAGGTGTTGATGATGTAACATTTGAGCAAACAAAACAAAACAAAAGCAAGTCGAAGCAATTCTCCTCAGTGTGCGCTACAATTACAGCACTGTTAGCTAAACGCTAAGCCGCACCTGCAAACATGAAGGTGTTGGCCTCCGCTTGGATCTCCTCATCTGTCAAGCCTTGTCCGTCATCGTCCTGGAACACACTCATTTTTTTTGTCTGTCAGGAAAACACAACAACAGTCCTTCCCTTATTCTAACCCATAACTCTTGTTTACCTGTGACAGCAGAATGATGTCGATAAAATCTTTTTTCCTGCGTGGTTTTGAGGTGAAATCAGACGTCGATTCACCCTCCCGTTGCTGGTCGATGAGGGCGCGGCGCTTCTGAACAACGTCTCTGGTGAAACTGCAAAACAGTACATCGAAGTTCCTATAAATAGTAAGACTGAGGTTGTTAGTGCGGTGTACCGTACCTGTGTACAACATCTAAAGCCTTCCTGAACCGTTTCCCCTGCTGTGTCCTCCAGTAAATCCAGTCCCAGTGGTGTAAAATCTTCTGGCGCCGCTCTATTATCAGGTCACTCAGCTCCACGATGGCGGATACGTACTCGCTGCTCGACCTGGAGAAAGAAAGTTTTAATTTGACGAAGAAAAAAAAAAAGGAATGTCGAGTATCAGTGGAGTTAAAGTGTTTGTTCTCACTCCTGACAGTTGCTGTTGTGGCTAAAAGCACATTTCAGTAAACTGTCCAGGGTCATCAGTGTGACTTGGTCAAACATCTCAATGTTGTTGCCGCATTCCGCCACTAGGCGTCGCCATTTCTCCTGAGAGATACACAAAGACCATTATTACTGAGGTTAAAATAATACATTTGACATGTAACTGCTGGAAAAATGAGTAAAGTCTACATGTCAGAAGGTAGCAGACATGCTCAGCAAAAAAAAGAGGAATGAATTCATTAAACTTTACATTTTAAAATAAAAAAACATCTGAAACCAAGTATCTGAGCTCATACACATCAGACGTGGCATCACTTATCTGACCTTTAATTGTATAATTTCAATAACTAATCACTGAAATATTTTTTTTCTTGCATATTTTCAGGTAATTCCTTGCTAATTTACACGCAGCATTTTTCTCGTTTTTGAAAGTCATGTGAATATAATGTAAAAAAAAAAAAAAAAAAAAAAAGGGATCGTCAAATTAGCAGAAGTTTAACTGAACTGCCTCCCAAAAAAGTGCAAAAGCAAGGTCGTACCTTTTTTAATTTCTATGGATCGGGTCTGTAACATCAGATGCATGTTTACATTTTTGTAAAAAACAAACAAACAAACAAACAAACAACTTCAAATTAGGTTGACTGGGAGCTTGAGCATCCAGAACATGAGCAAGTTTGTTTGCACCGGTGTGTGTGTGTGTGTGTGTGTGTGTGTGTGCGTCGTACATGCATGGTGTCCGCTGAGATGTTAAACATGACAATGTAGTTCTTCAGAATATCGAAATGGAAAGCAGGGGTCAGCAGCCGTCTCTTACGGGACCACTCCTCCCCGTTACTTAGCAACAGACTCTGTCCTGGAAGAGGGAGATGGTTTGGATGCGCTTTGGTAAGATGCGTCATCGAGCTTTATGAAGTTATGAAGCTGCGACAGACTCACCGAGCCATGGCCGCAGGTGTCCATAGATGAGGTCGTCCTTCACTGTGATACTGGCTGCACGGAGACAAACGGACACGTTCCATCTCCACTCTGGCAAACATTTACCTCATGACACACAGGAATCTCTCTTAATCCCTACCAGGCGCCATGAGCAGAGGTTTGACGTAGTCGGGGTGGAAGACTCTGACCAGGTGATAGAAGGGTCCCAGGAACCAGCTGCAGGAGTGGGTGTACGTCTGTACCAAGCGGTCCACCTGGAGGAGACCCTCCTCTGTGCTCTGCATCTAAAATACACTTCTTTTTTTCATTTAGATGACACAATAAACTGCAAAATTTAACCTGACAAACGTCTTTTAATGGTGGGAAATCTCTTAAAGCATCGGAACGAATGTTGTGTAGGAATTCTGCCACACACCACAGCACATCCTGTATCACTCACAGCAGTTAGATTTCCCAATAGGTGATTACAACATTAACCACCAAGAATGTAAAACACAGTGGCGATACGAGGTGTACGTATGAATATGAGTGTGTATGAATAAGTGTGTGTGTATGAATATGAGTGTGTATGAATAAGTGTGTGTATGAATAAGTGTGTATGAATAGGTACCTGGCCCAGGTGGCCCATCAGCCAAGAGTCTGCATGAGGCTTGCTGAAACAGGACAGCTTGTGTGTGAACCAGGCGTGTCGAACCAGTAACCTCACCGTCCAGGCAGCAACCACAGCAGCCAGTCCAGTGCTGACCGCCAGCAGTACCTGAGGGAAGCCGGTCCAGATGAGCACCTGAGAGAGGACCTCCTGGAGGAGAGACATCCCGGGAGACACAGAGAGGGAGAGAGATTAGAATCAAGAGGCCCAGCTCGCCGTACTGATGGTGGCTGTTGAGATCTAAGCTGTTGATGATGAAATATGATGACACCAAACTGTTCAAACCGGATTCTTGTAACATCCTCTTCAACCGCTGAGAGACAACACTTCCTGAGCGGCTTCATATCTACCTGTAGCTGCACTGAATTAAATCAAGTGTCACGACTTATTAGACCGTGAAAAAAAAGTGTCAATTTGTTCAAACGCGGACAATAAATCAAGTCACGCTGCGTTTGTTTGCGAATGAACCACTTACCGAGTAGTGAGTTGAGTTTTACGAGGAGCTCCTGAAGGCACCATTGATTAGCATCTCGATGCACCTGCGCGGGTTTGTCACAAATGGTGGTTTAGGAAATAGTTTCAGAAATCACTATTTGCTGTTGTTAGGAAGCCAGAAATGAAAAGCAGTTGATATTGGGAATATTTGAGGATGTAATATTTATATCTGTCAATTTCAGGTAAGTTTTAAAGCCAATTATTTTTATTTTTTTAATAAACTGTATCCAGCTAACTAGTTAGCTTAATTTTGGTTAGCCAGTTGTGGTCTAGCTAGCAGGTCTTCCACACCAAAGAAATGTATTATTCAGAAGTTTCTTGCACTTTAAAAAAAAAAAAAAGTCTCCAAAATACTTTAAATATGAATTTCCCCCAATTATTTATTTATTATGGTGAAAAGTGGTGGAAAACATTGAATTATCACGCAAAAAAGGCCTTTCTTGGAAAATTTGAATATTCTTGCCATTTATTCCTTAATTTGCCGAAACAAGAATTTAAGATCACATTGGTGTGTTTAACTTTTTTTTAAAAGATAGAAATGTTTTGATTTTTTTTTTTGTTAACCTCTAATTAATTGACTTGTATGACACCAACGCCCATTTAATGAATTTGGATCGTTTGCAAGGTCCACAGTTAAAACCCTCCAGACATCCACATTTGTCAAGTTGCTGTTTTTTTCTACATTTTTCATTTCCTTTTCAACCAGCATCTCATTTCAGCCCTGTGTGTGTGTGATGTCACAGGTTCTTGGTTGAGAATGAAGGACCTGGTGGACGGGGATGGCGGCTGTGGGAGCCAGAGGAGGGATGGACCTGCCTTCAGCTCGCCTCAGTCCTCTCCCTGCCGTAGCTCCGCTCAGATGGAGCTGCCAAGCCAATCCCCCTTGCGGCGTGAAATGGGAGGAGGAGAGGACACGGCGGGACGTGGCTCCGCTGGCTTCTACGAGGAACTCTTCTGCAGCAGCCAGACTTCCATCCCTCTGGTGGGCGCCCTCGTGTCATCCTCTGGGCGCCAGAGCGACGTGGTGAAACAAGGCTACCTGGGGAAGCTGGAGCGGAGCCACAGAAGATACTTTGTCCTCAGAGCAGGAAGTCACACCGGCCCGAGCCGACTGGAGTGGTACAAGAGCCAGGAGAAGTTCGCAGCCATGGAGAAGTCCACTGGTAAAGCGGCGCCGTTTGGGTCAAACAAGCAAGGGTTGGTAAAGTGTTGATGAATGTTCCCACTGCACCCACCGGTGATGGAGCCGGTTCTTCTGGTCATGTCGCGAGAAATTCCTCTGCAGGTGAAGTTGGTCGTGCTCCAAACGGAAAAATATTCCAACTGTTTTCCATGAAACCTGCGCTGGACTGAAATGACCAGAAGCTCCGGAACTCTCTTTTTGGACGGAAGGCTCACTCGTTTGTCTGCATTCTGTCCCTCCTTCCAGGTGGTGGACTTGTGGTGATGTTGCCTCCTCTGCTTGCCGCTGTCACAGGTCAAAGGGTTGTTGATGTGCTCACCTCGAATTAAACTCATTTTTGCCTCCCAGGGTGATTTACCTGAGGTGCTGCATCGGCGTGAGCCGCATCAGTAGTTCCAGAAAGGGCCACACGGTGGCGCTGTACGCCAAGGATCAGACAATGACGCTGGTGGCGGAGGACCAGCTGGAGCAAGAGGAGTGGTGCCTGTCCATGAAGAGACTGATGGACGAGGAGCAGAGGGACGAGGAGCGCGCGGGAGGGTTTGGTGAAGATGATGACGGGTACTGCACTCTTCCTCCTGCTGCTTTCTTCAAAGAGGTGGGATCACTTTACTTCTTCCAGTTTCTGTCAGAACAGTTTGCTGCTCTGTAGACCTTCAATCAGTCTTGAAAGTTGCATCACAGCTACCTGACTATTTGAGTACACAGGAAGTCCTTTTTGCGCTTAATTTTCAGAGTAAAAGTCTGTGTGTCTTTAGATGATGTAGAGCTCCGTGTGGTTTGCAGTTATTCTGAACAATTATGGGATGTTTGTCTCAGGTCTGGCCCGTTACAGTGAAACCCACGGGTCTGGGCCGGTCCAAGTTTCTAGCAGGGGAGATCCGTCTCTGTCTCACAGTGATGTCACTCATCCTGGTCCCCGTGGGCTCCTGCGGCGACTGGCCCTCCATCACCATACCTCTGCTGAGCGTCCGTCGCTTCGGCCACTTGGATGGCTCCTTCTTCTTGGAGCTGGGCAGGTCGGCGCCGACCGGTCCTGGAGAGATCTGGGTAGAGGCAAGAGACCAAGGTGGTAAAGAAGCAGGCACATGTACTCATCAGCATCACCAGAGTGTGACACCCCCCCCCCCCTTTATTCTTGTGCTCTCCAGGAAGCCAAACTCTGGCTCAACACATCCATGAGGTGGTTCGGGACACCGTCAGGGCGCTGCGAGCTCTCCCAGACTTCAGCCGCTCACCGACCTCCAACCACTGCCAGCTTCAGACCCTCACGGCCTCAAAACGCAGCAGACCTAAAAACAGAGACAAGCCGGTTCCTCTGAGACCGCTTGGCTCTCCTCCTACCCGGCCACCGAGGAGCCCTGACATTCACGCTAGTCCACTGCAGTCTTACCTGAAACCAGACCAATGGGACCTGAGCCCTCGGCGCTCCATACCTGAGACTGGCAGCTACATGGAGATGAAGACAGACGTCCGTCTCCCCCTGGACGAAGGACAGATGACATCAGAGGAGCCTGGACCCTGTGTGGTGGAGGGGCTGGGCTACATGATGATGTCACCGCAGGTCAGCCATAGTCCAGATGACTACGTGACCATGACGAGCCCACGTAATCCAACTTCCTCCTCCCTCCAGACATCATTCCACAGGTATGCTTCGCCGTACACTACAAATACCAGGCACGATGTTACAGTGTATTCCACGACTTCTGACCAGGAACTCGTCTCTTCCCCCAGTAGCTCCGCCTCTGACCCATCATATCAGACCAGTGACCTCAGCCAGCCACACCGCCCCCCTCGCCAAGAGCAGACAGCAGCCTCAAGTGAACGACTGCCAGCGCAGGCCAAGCCCACCACCCCCTCCTCTTCTCCCAGGCGGAGGGCGAGTACCTCAGTCACAAGAGGACCTGGCTACACCAGACCAGTCCAGATGAGCCCCGGCTCTGGTTTGAGCCGGACCAGTCCAAGCCCGGCAGTACCAGCTGCTAGGAGACACCCCCTCGCATTATGTCTACCCTTCTGTCTGCAGGCTGAAGACCTTGAATGTGTGCAGTAACTGACTGACGATGGCCTCAGCTGGTTCATCTGCTGCAGCGGTGGAGTGACTGAGTGGGTCAGCGGGACTCTGGGCCTCCTGGGATGGTTGAGGACACCGCAAGTCAAGTCTGACACTCGTGGCCGAGTTTTGCCTTCAACATTCCTGCTGCACAGTTGTGTGAGAGAATAAAGTCACGTGGATGCAGATCCTGTCTTCGGTTTCTCCCTCTCAGTTCTACCTGGTAACCCGCGGGTTACATGACGGCGAGGCACGTTAGAGTTGTGCTCCCTGGTTCTGACTCCTGAGGACAAACACGTTACTGATAAACGCATGGCTTTCAAACCGCTGGTTAAACATCGCCAGATCAAACCTGTCGGCTGTCTTGATCTTTCACTGTCAGCGTCCTTTTGAACCAAAAATGCTAGAGTGAAAGGTGTATACAGCATCTTGTTTGGCTAACATCATCCACCCAGTTAGCGTTGCTGTACACCACATAAAGGATCCTCCACTCTGTGGGTTTCACTCTCAGGGTGCTTTTTAATTTTTTTTTTTTGATAGTTCATTTTGTCAGAGTGGAATTAACTTTGAAGTTTGGCTTGATTAGCTTCTGTTAACAGTTGGCAAAATTATCCCCTTAGTCCAGAAAAAACGGTTGTTTTCTTCATTAGTGGGATACCTTCTTTTTTTTTAAAGACAGAAAAAAGAAACCCTGTATAAATGAAGCCAATGGCGCCACCTGCAGGTGAAAAAGCCTACAGCACCAGGTATTCCCAAGCGGTCTCCCATCCAAGCACTAACCTCGCTCCATATTCTTACTCTGGCCACTGGTTTGAGTGCATCCAATAAATCTGTATGTACAAATTAATGAATAAAATCCCCAAATACATAGTTTTTATTGAAACAATCTATACATGATCAGGTAAAATGTCACAAAACACACTTTCAGTTTTGTCTTGACACTTAAAAGTAGGTGGTACTTACTGTTTACCAGCCAATGATTGAGGTCGCAGCAGGTAGTACTGTAATACTGGACGCCAAATCCTGCTTAGTACTTTGTTAGGTGTTGTAAGCAGCAGCTGCTTCCTGTGCAGCGTTACACATCTTTATCATTTAAAAAAAACACACACACACACAATCGAAACTATTTAAAGGACAGCATGTCTCTGTATAAACAAGGCAGAAAAATGTCCACACGGTCTCTGTGGTGACTTCACGTATAAAAACCTGCTTCAGAGTGGTATTTATGCTACGAGTGAAGCCGATGGATGGACCGTCCTGGTACTGGGAGCACGGGGAAGTCCTCCTGTTGCCGGCGGTCGGATTCCGTCCTCATATTTGAGACAAGTGGCTCGGTTTCCCTGCACATGAGAGAAGAACAGTGAGCGAGAGCAGCAGGGCGCCTCATAATTCCAACGTTTGGAATATGAGGGGACGTGAGGTGCCGTACCTGCGGGCCGCAGCTCTTGTCAGTCGTCTTTCTTGTTGTCGATGAGCTCCTGGGTCTTCTGGGCCAACCTCCTCCTCTCAGCCTGCTGCTTCTTCAAGGCCTCCTCTGCTTTCTTACTCTGGTAGATTTTCACCCCGGCAAACGCCAAACACAAGAGCAGCGTTTTAAGGGCCAGGATGTACAGGAGTATAGGGACATTATCCAAAGCCTGGGGACGGATGGAGATTTTAGTTCTTAATCTTCCACATTGCTCAATAGGAGAAAAAAAAAAAAGAAAGATCTGGAAGAGTTTGTGATGAGTGGAGATGTTTCTCCTCCCTCCCATCACCTCCAGAGGCCTCAGCTGTCAGGAGGGGAGGTGGGAGTTAATTTTACCCCAGTGAACAGATGAGGGGAGGTGAAAGAGGGGAGCAGCTGCACGCCACGCTCACTCTGGCCTTGTGGAGCTATGAAGAAGTCATTGGGAAGGCACTGAGCGGACCCCAAATTCATGAAAAGAAACGTGTTTCTTGGACGGGTTTCAACTATTAGCCCAAATAAAGAAGCACAGCATGACATTCAGGGCATGTTCAACTACTTCACACCCTGTTTGTTACCACTAAATGCACGAATAACGATGCTTTGCCACACACTTCCAGGCTACAGCAACGGACAGGAACGATGTCAATAAATCACACGACAAAAGTGCTGGTCTATCGTGTTGTCAGGAGGAGAGATAGTTGTGATTGATAACATGCTAACTAGCGGGCAGCTAACTGGTTCGGGTTATAGCAACAAAAAGAGACGAACTGACATTTATGGATAACAAAGCCTGCGGGACATAAAGTGACAAACATTCACTGATGCTAACAAAACAAGAAACATTTATAAAAGACGTTCATTTACCTTCCAGTTGATCATTTTAGCTTCAGGAGTGTGGAAGCTTCTTGTTGACTGACAGTTACACAGACACATACGTTCAGGAGGGGAGGGCGGGGCTTGAGCAGAGTTGGCCAATGGAATTTGCAGTAGTTGTTGAACGTAACATGTATTGCATTCATCGTCCCTGGGACAAACGACATAGCTGATTTCGATCGTTTTTATCACATTGGGATGTGCGCCGTAGAGATTAAGAATTTATATGTGTATATTATAAAGAAAACATTCAATTTTAGATCGGAATTTTCTATGTATGATGATTGTAGGCGGTGGAGGAACTGTAAGAGAAAGTTCAAGGGCTAGCTAGTTAGCTAGTTAGCTTCAGTCGTCGCTTGCCAAAGGTAGATACCATTCTTTAAGAAAAACAAATGTAAATAGCAAAACTTTCTATCGCGACGAAGTAGATTTATACCAACCTATACCCAAAAGCACCTTATTTAAATGTTATGTGTAAAACTGATGTTGGCCCGCAAAGTTAATACGTAGTCACGGTGGCCGAGAGGTTAAGGCGTTGGACTCGAAATCCAATGGGGTTTCCCCGCACAGGTTCGAATCCTGTTCGTGACGATTAGCTTTTTTTTTTAAACTTGGGAATCGTTTGCCGCGACGTAATTTTATCGCCTGCATCGTCATTCAGTGTTTTAACGAGCGAAGTCACAATGAACGTCTGATTGAATCAAAACCAGCATCACCCACTGTCAGAAGAAATGACTTTAATACAATATTTTCACAGAACTAAAACAGTAGAAAATGTACACATCAGGTCCACAGGCATATACGAGTGCAGTTGTAAGCAAATGTGAACTGGATTGATACTGCGTAAATACGGTTGGTCATGATCACAGCTCCCATAATTGCTCAGGTTTTATAAAATATCACTTTTTCAAAAACTTGCAAACGGAAACGAGTGGAGGTCTCTGTCGTGTTTTCACATCAACTTGAACGAACGAATCTCATCAGAGGAACAAAACGAGAACAGTAGGAGGCATGTACAGAAAACACTGACGCAGAATTATTTATAACAGCTGAAGTGATTGCACATTCTATGAAAAAAAAAAAAAAAGTTTCAAGCATCAGATGATAACGGAGAATAATTGTCCCGTAACGTTCTGATCAGCAGCCGCTGGCTCAGTCTGTTGACCTGGAAACAAAAATCTGAGAGTATCAGGGGCTTTCCGTCGCATTCCGTGGTCTTCGTCGGCAGGTTATGACACAAGCGGTTGAATATGGGCGACACTCATTCACCCTCAAACTGTCACAGCCGGCGGCTTCCACAAAACCAAGACACTGACATCTGTGCAGTTACAGTTCCTTAAAGGAAAAAAAAAAAAAAAAAAAGTTCTTTTTTTTCTCCTCAGCAAGCCACTTTGGAAAATAAATACAAAATGAATAAATAGATTTATGTCAGTTGGAACCATAATTGGAGAGCACATTATTTACACTGAAATCAGTTTAAAGCCATTGGTGACAGTGTCGATGGACCTCGTCTCGACCTGATCTTCACGCGTTTGGCCAGATGACGGGGCGGTGAGCGATGCTGTTAAGAAAAAAGAAAAAAGAAAAGAGGAGGAGGAGGAGGAGGAGGAGTCATGCGGCGTCTCCAGCGACATGCAGGTTACACTGTCCAACAGTTCTGGCGACTCATGCTGCCAGCTCAACATCGTGTAGAGAATGAAGCACAAAAGGAACACGCTAAAGTTCTGTACCCGTTTAGCCGGCGCCGTTCTCTGATCCAAATTTCTCCAGTACTAAAGCACCCCCCCCCCCCCATTTGAGAACCCGGTTTAACCTCCAAATTATCACTTTGATGTCAGACTACGATGTCACAGCTGTTGCTTTGATCACAGGGATTCTTCCATCTTCAACTTTAATCTCTGACCTAGCGAAGCAGAATCCGGAGTGTCATCTCGTGATGTCACCTGGGTGGCTGCCCGGCATCTGTGACATGAGAATTTGGATTTTGATGTCCGGTTGCGTCCGATCACAACGCGACCTCCAGGCAGCAGGTCAGTATCAACACAGGTGTGTCAAACGCACCTTTTAAATGAGACGTCAGCACGCTGACATCACAAAGCCTCCCGTGCTCTGAGTACATGATCCCCCTGTCTAGAGCTCAAAGACGGGGGTATTTAGATAAGAGTGACCCTCCAAGGGGGCTGATTTCATTGTGCCGCCTCGGAGCTTTGAAGTACTTTGGTTCTTGCCGACATCAGCACAGGTAAACCCCATGGATCCCTGTGCTCTGTTGATGTTGGTTCCAGTCAGAAGTCTCTAGAGGTAGGGTGTTGCTGGTCACTCTGACCGGGGCTGTGGCCCCTGGGTTACCTTCTTACGAGTTTATTCTCCCAGGAAACAGTGAAGGAGAGCAGTGGTACACTTCCTGTCTTCTCCTCCCTCCTCGGAGTGGGTGGGAGATGAAGGGAGGTGGCGCCTCTTGGATCGTGTGACACCCTCCCTTCCCCTCCTGAGGGTTAGGTAAAGCCAGGGGTTGTGCTCAGAAGCGCCCCCTGTGGTTGGTCCTGGACATGGTGAGTGGCAGGGACACGGAGGAGAGAGAGGAGACCTCCCAGTAGAGCGAGCGAGACAGGAAGAGCTGGTAGAGGATCACCATGGAGATGGACTGACAGAGGATGACGCCAATGGTTATCACCTGGAGACAGGAGGAGAATGTGAGGCTGCATGTGAAGCTCTAAAGCAGACAGAAGGTCACGTGACCCCACATCTTAGCGTGTCCAAACCTTCTCCCTCTGATGCTCGTTGAAGATAACCGACGTGAGGACGAGGACGGGATGGCAGAGGAACCACAGGAAGCACCCCTGAGGAGGCAGGACAACGAGCACATGAGGAGCCGTGTTGCAGCGAGCGCGGCGAGCGTACGGCGTGGCTAACCTTAGCGAAGCAGAGGTAGAAGTCTCTCTTAAGGGTGCTCCTCTCGGTGGAGATAATCTGGTAGAGGACGGAGGCCAGCAGCAGGGCCAGGGCCACCCTCAGGGCGATGAGGAGGAGGCCCGCCACGCTCTGCTGGCCGTGGTAGCTGTGATGTTCACTCTCTGATCCCGAGTACTGCTCCCACAGCAGCAGGACGCCCTGAGGACAACAGCCTGAGCGCTCAATCTGCTCCCATCGGGAACAAAACCACCTGACGTGTCCCAGCCTTACCTGCGTGATGACCCCACCGACAGCGACGGCTGTGGACGCCGGAGACTGCTCCCACTGCAGAGGCCTGGACTGAGGCTTCCGTCCTCGACTCAGTGTCCAGCCCATACACAGACTCAGCAGCGTGTAGAGCATGGACACCTGGGACACCATATCCCAGACTGCACAGGGACACCAAGAATGTAAGACATTTCTTTACTTCCAAAACGACTGACAAAATCTCTACAAACTCCACGAGGGCGACGTACACTCTGCCAGGCTGCCCATCAGTGGGATCCCGACACCGTCTCTGGAGTACCTGCGGGGGAACAAGAGGGGTCAACAACAACAACAATCTGGTCACAGCCAACATGTCTGCTTCAGCTCCCTCTACCTGGCCAGGTGAACGTAGTTGCAGAGAGCGGAGCAGCCCTGTAGCGCCAGAGCGGTGGTCAGGACTTTAAGGACAGTGTGCATGGGCCCCCCTTTCTTCAGAGCCTGGTACAGAGGCTGGATGTAGATACAGGAGGCGATGAAGTAGGCCAGCAGGAGGAGGAAGTAAAAACTGTGGAGACCTGCCGAGGAGAGGACATGTAGAGGTCAGACGCGTCGAGAAGATGCGAGGTAGCGCTTTCATGTGACCTGCCAGGACGTCTGACCTGCCTCCTCGGCGCTGAAGTGCTCCAGAGGGTTTCCAGCTGAGTCGGCGTTGAACAGCAAGACGGTAAAACTGAGATCAGCATGAGCAGGAATCACCGCTCCTTCCTGCAGAAAAGACACGATTACCGATCGACGTCGTTAACAGGAAAACCTCCAAACGCCATTGACGGTGTTACCTGACACGTGTATCTGTCAGCGTACAGCGTCTGCCAGGTCGTAGGGGACGGCTGGCGAGGGATGGTCTGGTTGTGCTCCTCGTGGTTGAGAGAGACTGAAGGAGAAGGAGTGAGAGTCATCACTACAGCAGCGTCACAGCCGTCGTAACGGTGAACGCTGGTTCTTACGGGTGATCTGGGCTTTGGCGAGTCTGTCGGAGCAGCTGAGTTTGTCCAGGTCTGGATCCATGTCTTGATACAGAAGTAATCTGGACTCCTTTTCTGCGGCCAGAGACGGGTTGTCCAGGCGGAAGACCACCAGCCCGTTTTCACCTGCAGAAGGACAGATTGGGGGGGGCTTAACAAAAAACTGAACCAGATTGTTGGCTATTTTCCAATTTGCATCCTCCTCTTCAACCTTTCTCCACAACAGTTCTGGAGCTGAAAGCCACATCCCCTCTAACGGGAGCTGAACCATGAATCAATGAACGATCCTGGTGACAGAAACAAACTCTAGGAACGCTGATGCCAATGATCAAGGCGTCAGACGGGAAATCAACAAGAATAAACACAAGTAACCATGTTACTTTAGCTGTTAGCGGAGCCATCCGCGTCTTTACCTTGATACATGAATTTAGTGATGAACTGGCCGCTGTGCCGCCTCGCCAGGTCGCTCTTCAAAAGTCCCGTCACAGTTTTCCCAAAAGCCTCCGAACCGAGCAGCACCGCGGCCGCAAGTAGGGTTATTATATGCGACATTTCCCCCCCGGTGCACTTTCACGTTTTAGCCAAATAACGTTAGCTAATCAAATCAATGAGCCACGAAGCCAGAAGTAAACCAGCTGCGTCAAGCTCGCTCGTGCGACCCACGAGAGAACCGGAAGTTATTTGATCTAGAAGCCCACGAAATGCTTTTTGGAGAGAATCTCACTTTCGAGGCGTTCAAAACTACCCTTAACCAGTTTACGGCAGTTAAATGTTGACTTCTGGAATAGACTAGAGCCATGATTTCTTTTAAATCAGTAAAAATAAATTATTAAAATTATTGTATTTACTGAGGGATGCGATGAAGATGACAATTTGTAAGAATAAAAGTTAAACTGTGAGGCTTAACTATACTAGAAAATCGCAGAAATGTCCTGTTTTAAGAGTCGTAAATGTAATATTTTGAAAGAAAAAACACCAACTCGTTAATGTCTTATTTTGAAAACTTAAAGTCGGACATTCGCTTCGTCTGGTCTCTTCCTTAACGTTGCTGCCTTGCCCAGTCGGCTGTTTGACTAACATGGAATCCTACCAATCACACGCCACCTACTTGGCTGCGTCACATCCCACAACCAACCAGTGAACAGGAGGCAGCCTCTCTGCTCCACACGCCCCGCCCCTTTTCAACGTGTCAACATTACCATAAAGCGCCGGGAACTGTCGTGTTGTATACAAAGCCTCTACTGTCCAGCACGGAAGAAACTAGTGTCGGCCAGCACAGCGAATTTAACTGAATTAAGACCATGAAACTATCGTTTTTACGTCCGTACACTTGAACCAGTAGCGGAGCCAGATGGACTTCAACAGGACTGTCCTGGTGACCGGAGGCTCTGGATTCATGTGAGTTTATGTGACGAAATTTGTCTTTTTAGGGGGGATAAATACTCAAACCATAGACTATTTGAATTGAGTCACTTGACGTCACGGGTGGGGGTGAAAATATATTTTTCTGTGTCTTTCCAGTGGCTCCCACCTTGTGTGTTCACTAGTGAAAAGACACCCCGACTGGAGAATCATTAACCTGGATAACGTAAGTGTGTGTGAAGAGTAATTTGAAGTCAGTGTGTGTGTAGCTTTCGTTAGAGCTGATCTGATGTGTTGCAGCTGGATTACTGCTGCAGCCACAGGAGTCTGGAGAGCGTTGAAGACAGAGCAAACTACACTTTTATCAAGGTGGATGTCAAATATGTGTTCTTGCACTTATTTGCATATCCTTGTTGGGGGTGTGTGTGTGTGTATGACATCACTTGTGTCACCGCCAGGGGGATGTTTGTAACTCCAGGCTGGTAAACCACATCTTCAACACAGAAAGTATTGATGTCATCTTTCACCTGGCAGCTAAAACACACGTTGGTGAGTAGGATGTGTTCACCATTCCGGTTCTCAACAGTGGAAGGGCTTTAACCGCGGGTTTGCTCCTTCAAGAGTCGTCCTTCGAGAGCCCGCCCAGTTTCCAGCGTGTGAACGTGGAAGGGACCAGAGTTCTACTGGGAGCTGCCCATCAGGCCCGACACCAGCCGCAACGCTTCATCTACGTCAGCACCGATGAGGTGTACGGACCCAGCCAGGATGAGGTGAGCGCTCTGTGGATGGAGGCGGCGGTTCTTTGCTTATTTAGAGGATGTGTGTGTCTGTGTGTGTGAGTGAGAGTGTGTTTCTCATCTTCAGGTGTTTGATGAGAGCAGTCCGGTGAGGCCGTCCAACCCGTACTCAGCCACTAAAGCAGCTGCAGAGTTCCTGGTCAGGTCCTACTGGGACAAATATAAGGTACACACTCAGGATAGAAATTTTCTATAAGCAGAAATAACACTCAACAAAAAAGAGAAACCCTTTCTGCGTCCTTTCACACTAATTTTGTTCATAAATGTGTTGAAATCCGTGGTTCTGACAAGTTTGGGGGATCAAAATGATGAAAAGATGGGAGCGAAAACTAAAAAAGCGTTACATTTTTGAGTTTTTCAAGAGAAAAATATTTACAAGTATTTGGAGAAGTTAAGTCTATATTTGTAAGATTTTTCTGCTTTCTTTTGGTCATGCTCATCAGTTTTTCAGAGTAAACAAAACTGATGACATCACCTGGAGGATATTTTCATTCCTCGCTTTCAAGATACTTCAATTTTATATATTCTCATTTCATTAGATTGATGGAAATTGCAAAAATGTGAAAGAAAAGTAGTCAAGAGTAATGCGTGTTTCTGTGCTGCGTTTAGTTTCCCATCATGGTTACCAGGAGCAACAACATCTACGGACCCAGGCAGTACACAGAGAAGGTAGCCAAGACAGAAAACTCCATAAAGCAACACAGAAGTGACCTTTTGCGACGTACAAACTTGTTTTATTTTAATTTGCAGTTTTTAATCACGTTCAACTCACCAGATAAAACACCAAATCATCTTCTCACACGTCACAGGTCATCCCGAAGTTCCTCACCCTGCTCCAGAAGAACAAGAAATGGTAGTCGCGTCTTGGCTTTTATTTTGAAAGGTCAAGAACCCCCTTCACCCTAAAAGACAAAAATAATCCATTATTTTTTTTTTTCCTACCGCAGCACCATCCAGGGAACCCTACCGAAATCCCGTCATTTTTTATTCGTGGATGACGCCGTCAACGCCTTCCTGCTGGTTTTAGAGAAAGGGATTGTGGGAGAAATCTACAATGTGGGTACAAACTGTGAGATTCCCATCGTGCAGCTGGCGAGGGAGCTTGTTAAAATGGTGAGAGAGGCAGTGGATGATCGAAATGACCACAGATCCAGTTACCGATTCATGCGGAGTTTTGTTCCCAGGTGAAGAGCGTGCCCAACTCTGAACTGAACGACTGGCTGGAGTTTGTACCTGACAGGTGAGTTGATGTTTGATTTATTTATTTATTTCCTCCCCTGGAAGTTTCTTCACCCACGCGCGCTGCAGGCCACAGGTGGACCTCCGCTACCCAATCAGATGTGAGAAGCTGCAGCAGCTGGGCTGGAGCGCAAAGGTGTCCTGGGCTGAAGGGATCAGGCAGACAGGTATACACACACACACACACACTCGTCATGACTCACACTATCCACATGAATTAATTGTCCTGCTTCCTGTGTGTGTGTGTGTCCTCCAGTCCAGTGGTACCAGGACAACCCAGACTTCTGGTCAGCTGAGGACAGAGGACCAATCAAAGACAGACAAATAAACCCTGCGCCTTGACTTGCAGGGCGATGCTATTTCACATGATATTTGTGTGACACGTAAAGCTTTCAGGGCTGATTAGCAGCTCTGATGCCTGGAACTCATCTTTGGACCAACAGGCCCTTCAAGTGCCAGCCAGACCAAAGCGATGTGAAGGACGTAATGAATGCACTGTAGATTCAAACGACAGGTCATCATATTTATGCATGTGAGTTATGATTTATCCAGAAAGCTTAAGTACACAGAAATTTGGAATCGGATTCTTGACAAGTACGATTGTGATACGTGTGATTTCTTTAAGAATGAGAGGAAAGTGGGAGTTCTGACTTTCTCATGATTCAAAAAGGTCCGTTTAATAAAACTGAATTCACACACGGCCTGCACGTCAGAGCTTCGTTCAGCTGAGAAAAGGCCAAACGAGGCACAAATACAAGAAAACGAGTGTTGATGGTAACTTTTTTATTCACTTTTTCAGGGCTTGGCAGGTTCGTCTCAGGCGTTATGTGAAACTACCGCTGAGATTTTTAAGATATGTTACGTTCCCTTCTAAGTTAGCGGGAAGCTAACGGAAGCTCCTGCCGGGGAAAACATGTCAGAAACGTTCCATCAACCATGAAACACACACACACACACACACACACACACACACACAGAAGGAGAAGCAGGACACCGGCTACATTTGCAAATCCAAACCTTTAATGTGGTAAAATCAGAATGGATGCACAGTTCGTTTGTTTTTTGTTGTTGTTGTTCGTTTGTTTTTTTTTTAGTGCAGTGCTCCACTTCGTGCACGACTACTAAACTAATACATAAAGCAAATACTAACTAGCAGGCTGGTGGTGCTGTGTGTCCGTGATGAAGGGTCTGGCCAGTCAGTAACGGCGGGCTGCTTCACAACGATCGCTTCGACGTGACGTCAAATTTAAAGTGGGCGGCGTCGCCTCGGACCGCCAGATTTTTATGCATTTGTGCAAACTGCTGCACAGTGACGTCATCCCTCTGTATTTTTTTTTTTTTTTTGAGCTGTCACCGATGATTATGTGGTGTGGGTGCATTGCATTCTGGTCTATTGAGTTTACGGTGGTCTGGAGAACTCAAGAGCGACGCGGGTTAACACTTTCTTTCAGATCAAAGTCGGCTTCATGTCTCTCCCCGCCCCATTTGATTGGCCAGAGCCGGCACACACACACGCACACACGGAGCAAGAACACACCGACGCCTGAAAATATGCAAATCACAACATAGCAATAGAATCACAGTTAATCCTGTGTTAAGAAGACTTTAAAGATCCCCACTTGCTGGACATTCACACGAAGGGTATTAACAGGAAGGAAAAGTGTAAAGACTCAAACAAAATAAAAAATAAAATTTGGATTTGGAGAGAATCTGGACACTTGTTTTTCTTTTCTTTTTTTTGTACTGCATGTTTTTCATTTGTTTGGTTTATTTATTTGTTTTTCTTTTTTACAAAATGGTCTTTAATCGTGACATTTTGTGAATTGGTTTTAATCCAAACCTTGGCATATTTGGAGGTCTTGTCTCAAATTTGATCAGCCAATTGGAAATGTCGGCTTATGGTTGATTATCCATCGTTGGCGTTGGAACCTGTCGCTCGCACGCACGCACGCACGCACGTGCGCATGCACGTACAGGTTTATGGATCTGATACTGAGTCCAATGTGACTTTCAAGGTAATCAGAGCAGGAAGTTTCTCTCGATATGTCACAGTCACATAACACGACCCTGTAGGGTCACGTGACGCGGACATCCTGAGCCTCTCGCCATCGTTCAGATTCGTGATCGGCTCATCCAGTTTCAGGAGAGGAATCTGTCTGGATGGGAGGGAGGGAAAGGGGGGTGGTGGTCTGCTATAACCACCTTGCAACAGTTGAAAATTGAGCTAAATGCTATTTAAGGAAAACCGGACCCTAAGTAGCAACTAGGGTCGAATTTCCGTGTGATAAAAGCGAGTGTAAGCAAATTCAAACAGGTCTGGGTACACATGGATTCGCTTATTCGTAACGAGCAAGATGATTTGACGCCATTTTGGCACCAATCTTGATGTGATGTGACATACTCAGGAGAAACCCCTACCCTCTTGCATTGTTAACATTAAAAAGCTCACACTACCCCAGAAAAATAGAAATTTTCACTCATACCAATGACATTCAACATTCAAGTGCCAGTGTTTTTGTTCACTGTCTTTTGGTCAAGTCACTTTTTTATTCATTTTTTTAAATATCAACTTTTGTATTAGGCTTATAAAAATAAATATTTCTCAAAAATGCTTGATAAATTACACAAACTAGCAGCGAAAGTAGACTCGAGAACTCCTGTGTGCAAACAGCTGAATCCTGCGGTTGTTTAGAACGCCACCTGGTCCCCGAAAACAACTGTTTCCTAACTTGGAAGAACCTTTTCCCATGCGACGCACTCACGCGGACACACATACGCACGCACGCACACACACACACACTCAACTGTGGAGGAATCTTCTACAGTCACACACCCATACACCCTTCTGGGAGGTTTTGAGGGACCTGTGCTACAGAGGTTTGACCCTTAGACTGACGTATGGATTTGTAGTCTCTCTACAAACTGAAGGCCTGCGGGCCGCAGCAACGGGAGCATAGCACCATTAATAGATCACTGACTACTGCATCGTTTACCATGGAGGATGCTTCTCTGTCGCCATGGTAACCCTGCATAAAGTGTAACCAACTTCAGCTCTATTAGGACTGGGAATCACTCTGGAATTTAAGGCATCAAAAGGTACTGACAATACGTAGAGAACGAAAAAGTGCTGTTTCCAAAGAAAAAAAAAAAAAGGTAAACGAATCGCGTTTAGAGAGGGGAAACGGGGGGGGGGGGTACAAACACGCATTACAACAATCTACAGCTAGCAAGTCTGAGGCTGTGCGACAGGCACAGCAGTGCTAGGAGCTAAATGCTAACTCACCCATCTGAGTTTGGCTAAAAGTGCTAACGTGAAGGGGGACGCGGTTGTTTAACCAGTTTCGTTGGCAAAATGGGCCTGATCACGTTTTTTGACGCGCGCAGAAATCTCACGGCGAAACAATCAGCAGTTGAGAAATTTCAGGTCTGGATCAATCGAGCGCTGCTGCTAGCAGGTCTAACAATCAAAGAACTTTGAAATCTACGGTGGTCCGTCCTCGAAGGCGCAGAAACGAGTGAAAAGGATCCATTTGTGCGAGGAGCACTCGCCGATGACACAATTTACGCTCAAAATTGGGGGGGGGGGGGGGATTTCATCGTAGGGCGAATCCTGACTACTTCATTTCCTTCCAACTAGATAAAGCTATTTGAAAAACACACAAACAAACATTGTAACATTACTGATTCAGTCGTTTCAAGGCACCGTGCACATGTCGGATCCACAAAGACAGAAAAAAAAAAGGAACTCGTGGAGAATCTTAGTGACAGCGAGGTGAAATCACGCCACAGTGGTAGTCAAGTGCTGCTCTCCTCGGGGGGGGGGGGGGGGGAGAAAAGATCGAGATACATTGCATATTTATGTGCGTCTTCTGAACAACACGACGTGACGAGATCGACAAAAACAAAAACAAAAACAAAAAATGAGGTAAACTTCTGTCTTTGACTCCCTGCTGCTGCTCAAAAGTAGTCGGACACGCACAATCCAAAGTGTTTTAAAAAAAACAAAAAACAACAACAACAAAACAAAACTCAGATCTCGTATGTCATCAGCTGTCGGTCGCTTCATCACCGGATGAGAAATGCTTATCTGAAGGCACAGCAACGTCCATACACACACGTGTGCGCGCGCACACAGACACACATCCAACTTTCGTATTTGGAGTAGAAGGCTAACAGCACCTGCTAAAAGTCTGTGGTTGACAACAACTCTTGACACTTCTCACCACCGTCTGGAACTTCATGGATTTAGGAATGTCACTGGGTGCTAAAACGAACAGCTGCTTCGAGACAACGAAGGTAAAACTTCTAGAAAGTGCAACTTAAATCCTTTTACTAGTTGTCAAAGGAACCTTCCAGAATTGATTGTCATTTGCAGCTTCGTCATCTAGTCTTTGTCCCATTTTCTTCCTGCTTTTTCCTCCAACTGCAGCATTTCTCGATCTAAAGCTGGAGATGGATCCCGCCCTCCTCGTTCGTATCATAGCAACAGAACTGATTGGATGACATCTACTGGGACGCTTCTGAACAACAACTGGCACTCGTAGTAGTTTAGCCTGGTTGAGAACGATACACAAAACAAGTCAATGCACACTATTTCTTCTTTTAAAAAGAAGCCGCTGCACCTCTGGGAATATTTTCTTCTTCTTCAACGCCGTTCCCTATGACGAGCGTCCTTAAACGTCCAGTTACTTCCGCCACGTTCAGCGAGACGCTACATCATCTAACTGCCACCGTCCAAGATCAAGTTGCTGTCTTTTTTTTCCTTTTTTTCCCTTTGCACACTTTGACCGGTGAGCTACTTTCCTGAACTTCCCCACAAACTGTCATTGGGGGAAATACACTGAACGTCTGAGTCTAAACCAAAATAGAAGGGGAAAAAAAAAAGAAAAAAAATAAATCATAGAAGAAAAAAAAAATAATCGAAAAAAACCCAAACATAACTAAAAGCCTGCTGTAGAATTGTTAGCTTGGCATTTTTTAAACTCCTTGACCAAAAAACAACAACACTTGCATATGTTTTATAGTCTTGGTCCAGCTTTTCACTTTAGTCAAAGCCAGTGGGCAATTTGAGGGAACCTAGCGGTTGAGGAGAACGAGACAATTCCCCTCATGATTTCATGTGCACACAAATATTCAGGAGTAAATAAATCCGCTGACGTTTTCTCAGGTCAGCCGTGTTCAAATTGCCCACTGATCGAAGCTCACCAGACGCTGCCTGGTCCAACGTTGAGTGACCCGATGGAATTTATTGCTCTTCTGTCTCTCTCTTTTCATTTTTTTCTTTTAAAGAAGAGCTGAAATATTTACATGGAATCTTTCACCTTTCTTGTAAACAAAAGAAATTAAGCCCCTGATAAAGGTTAATTATCCCCAGCAGGTAGCCACAGAATGTTTTGGGTTTTTATCGCTCATTCTGCAGCTGATTGACACACAGTTGGGGGTGGGGGGGTGAGACTTCTACCACTGATTGATCCAAATGTAGAGTGGAGGTTCTTTTAGACGGGGACGAACACGTCGGGCGCCCCCAGCCTGGTTCCACAGCAGGGCCCCGAGCACGTGGGCTTGATTTAGCTGTTAGTTCGTACAAGAGTGACACACGGAGGCTACGATGTAACGCAGGTAGAGGGTGAAGTCTGATTCTGGAGCGTTGAGGTGTGCGATCCCGTGGCATCGGGACGCCACACGGATCGACAGTGACGTTGCAGGCTGGTGCCGCAGAAAACGTACGTGCGTCTTCGCTCTTAACAAGCTGGAGCATGAAGCGGTGCAGCTGCCCCCTGCTGTGAAACAGGCCAGGCTCCGTTAGCCCGTTCTTTACCAGAACCCCCGACCTCACCAGATCTTTAAGATCTAAAAAAACCCAAACAAAACCAAAAAACCCAAAACAACATAGGAATTACGTCTTTTTTAAAGAGAAAACTCTTCATATAACTCTCCAGGATAGAGTGAGCGAGAATTTTTTGAACTCTTTCAGTTGTGTTTCCCCCTTGAAAGGAGCTTTTTTTTCTCTTTTTTTTTTTTTTTTTTTTGGCAAACAAGGGTTTCAATGTTTGTGGTGGAAGTGGAGCCGGTTTCCCCCCCGAGCGCACGCCGGCACTAAGAGACGGTCAAACGGCGCATCGAGCGGCAGCCGCGAACTTGGTGCCTTCTAAACCCCGGCCGGGTGAATCTGCGTCTGTAATTGAGCCGGGTGGAACCTGTCATGGCTGCCGCCGCCGCCGCCGCAAAGAGGACCCGACGGGTAGTGACGGGGCGGCTGTGAGAAACGCGGCGTAGAGCTCAAAACCAGAGCTGTAGATTTGAGTCAATGAGAAGAAACCGTTTTCTCAAAAGCATAAAACCACACAGCCGCGATCTCTGCACGCAGCAGCAAAGCAAAGATTGTAATTGGTGTCCCTTCTCTGTCCCCCTCTGCTCACTAAATGTAATGTCTCTTTGAACCGATTCTTGCCGTTATGGATGAGGGCGCGTTAAAAGAATGTTAGAATGGTGTTATGCTTTTGGAAAAGCAGCTCATCAGAGACCAATAGACTCCAGTAGACAGATAAAGAGATGCGTTCGAGTTGCCTCGTCGCAGTTTTTGTTGGTTTTTTTTTTTTCTGCCAAGGTTTGATTTAGTTCAAGCCTAGTTTGTTTCCTTCCAAATAGAAATAAAGAAAACATGTTTGAACCCATACATGACATTAAATATACATTTTTCTTCCTTTTTTTTTAGTCACAGTTGGCCAATACTTGCAGCCGTATTATGGCGATAAACTGAACAGAAGTAAAAGAGACAATGTTCGAATTCTTGAAGGCACAGTACAGAAACAAATGATCCTCCGTTATGTTTTGTTTCAAACAAAGAAAAACGCCGTTGTCTTTGTGGTTGCGGTGAACAACCACAAGTCACAAGATTCAGTTTTGCTGGCTTCATTTCAAACGGGCAACAACGTCTGCTCAGACTAAATCATAACCTCAAATATGTTTTACAAAAGTGTAACAATAAAAAAATAATAGTTGTGGCTTCTTTTAGCATAAGTGGAGGAATCCTCAGCCAGTTCCCATATTGGTTTTCTTATTTGTATGCAGACATATTTTGCCCAGCTCTGAACTCTCTATCACTGCGCTATATTTTTAGAAAAGTATTTGGCCGGTGATTTGCAGCGTGGCCATGCATTAAATACAAAAATGACATGCGAGGGTACACGGGAAGCCTGGTGGGCTTCAGGTGAATGCAGACAAAAACAAAAACAAAAAATCCACAATGATGCCAAACATTAAGTGAAAAAACTAAATGGATTTCCCCCGGGGGTCTTCAACAACACACTTTAAATATGAGTTACATGTCTGTCCAATCACAGGATGGGTCAGGGGGTGGGGGTGGGGGGTGGGGGTTAAAAGGAGCTTAAATTTAGCTGTTTTTTTTCTTCAGATACTAAGAAAATGTTCAAAATATCCTCACTGAAGCCACAGGAAGCTGCTAGCTAAAAGCTAACACCGGAGGCTAAGGGTGAACAAGTCCCAATCCCTTTAGTCTACAGGGAGATTTATCGGGGAAGTAAGTGAGGGGGGCGAGAGATGGAAAGCACAAGAACATGTAGTCAGTGTCAGGACCAATCAAAAGATCTGAGAGTACATGGGGGGGGGGGGTGTAAATGAGTATAAATAGTTTTGTAGCATGCATGGAGGTTCACCGGGTTGATGGAGGGGAAGGAACAGATCGAATGCAGACAACTGAGCTGAGAAAGGAAGCAGGATAGAAAGAGATGAAGAAGGGGGTTGAGTGGGGAGGGGGGGAGTGTGTGTGTGTGTGTGTGTGTGTGTGAGTTACAGGGACGTCTAATTGCCCCACCAGTCAACTTGAGAGTGCGAGTAGTTCCCACCGTAGCCGTCGCTGCTGTAGAAGTTTCCAAATCCACCTGAGGGAGGGAAGGCAACAAGTTAGACTCCCTCCGAGGGCTGTGGACGGACTCAAATTTAGGCAGTAAAACCCAGCTAGCATGATGAAAAACCTTCAAATCACTCTAAGCACAACCCAGGCCTTTGCTGCTCACCTCCTCCGAATCCACGGTTTCCTCCGTGCCCTCCCTGGTTACGTCCCCCGCGTCCCACGAACGCTCCAGCATTGCCTCCAGCAGCCGTTTGGCGGTAGTCTCGTGCTCCAAAACCACCAGCAAACCTGCCGTCATAACCCAACAGCTTTAATAACTCTGCCTTCATGTTTGGGGGGGGGGGGGAAGAGAGAGAGAGAGAGAGAGAGAGAGAGAGAGAGAGTGTATGCGGACCTCTTGGAGCGTCCTCGGTTGCTGCTCTTGTGTTGGTGTTCATACGCCAGGCTCTCCAGCCATGAGGGAACTTCCTGTTTGGCTTCCACCAGGATGTCCAGCAGGTCTTTAGTGATGTTGCCGTTCTTGTCATTGAAGAATGACGTAGCGAGTCCTGCAGAAAACACGCAAGCTCAGACTGTTAGGATGTTTTTAATGTCAAGATATTTCTACTGTGTGTTCTAGGCCGATTGGTGTTACAGCAGGGTTTCAACCAGTAGAGGGCATCTTACCCAGGTTTCCTACTCGTCCTGTGCGTCCAATGCGGTGGACGTACTCCTCAATGTCGCTCGGCAGGTCAAAGTTAATGACATGTTTGACGTTGGAGATGTCCAGACCCCGAGCTGCTACCTGAGAGTGGATGATATCAAGACCTGTGTCCTCCCCATCTGTCAATCACCGTGATATGAATATACATGTAGGGTAAGTATTTATCACCCACCGCTGTGGCCACCAGAATGGGGCATTTTCCTGATCGGAACTGGTTAAGGGCTTCCTCTCGATCTCTCTGGGAGCGGTCACCATGGATACTGGTGCAGGCGTAACCTTCCCGGTACAGGAAGTCCTCCAAGGCGTCAGCGCCTTTCTTAGTCTCCACAAAAACCAGAGTCAACGAGTCCTTACCTGGTCGACCGGGAGAGAAGAAACAAACGCTTGTGGTTAGACAGGATTAAAAGTGTTGCCTGCTGGGTTTGTGACCCTAAAAGCAGATCTAGAGGGGCTGCAAGTGTTTCGGGCTCCATGAGAGTAAATCTGGGTCAGAGAGAAATGCTGCGAGGATTTGGTTGTCTGTACAGGATGTGTGTGCCACTCTGGTGTCACAGCTTAACCTAATAAACAAACAAACGGACCAGATGACCCGGCGATCCACGAGCCAGCTGATGTGGTAACAAAACAATGAGTTCCAGCTTTCACTGCATGGCACCGCAGATAACAACGTTTATCTGAGCAGTAGTAAATAACCCACAGCTGATAAAACCGACTCCATAAAACACTGATGTCAACACAGCAGCTGGAGCTGACACAACTTCTACTGTCAAAGTGATAAATCATAAACGACATGCAGCTTAGATGTTGACATCAACAAGCGGATTGAAGTAAATTAGTAAATAAATGAATAAAACAGAGCATCTGCAGCACTGTGACTGGAGCCACTGAGGGAGAGAGTTTGGTCAAAGCGCCCCGGGACAGTCGGCGTGATCGCAGCCGGATTACGGAGTGGAAACATCCGCTGGTCTGGAGGCCGCGTGACCAGAGTCTCTCCCGTCAGGTGTTTGGGTGTGACATGATGACATCACAGCAACATATCGTACAAAAGGATGTCATAAAAAACGTAATAACAGGCATATTTGACTGAAACGTAAAAGATTAAAAAAAACAAAAACATTCTCCATCCACAGGGAAGAGAACCGAAGGCAAGCAAACTCATCAAAACATGGGATGACAGATGCTTGTTTCTTTAGTGAAGATCTTACCAGGTTTCTCTACGTTGTCTCCAGTATTGTCCTGTACCTCGCTGGGGATGACTTGGGATAGAACCACACCAGACCATCAACATGTTTACTGCACAAAAACCTAAATTTTACATCTAATATCTCTGGATGTCTTCACCATTCGTCCCTTTATTAAACATCTCTCTGCAACCACGTCTAAGCAATCTCTGGACGGCGAGCGGAGCTCGGCTGACTATGCTAACCTTACATGAGACGAGGTGCTGTCCTAAAACTGAGCGTGGAACCAGGGGGTCTAAGAGGAGGCGTTTGACGGAGAGTCTTGCCACAGGAGGCTTAGGTGGTCCGCTCCAATCTTTCATCTGAATATTTAAATCCTTTTTCTGGAATTTAACTCAAGTCTATTTCCAGAGAAGTAAACAGATGAGAGGACAACAAAATGGGAATGGCCAAAAGACTGGGGACATGAAAGTGCCGTGGAGGATCACATTGAGGTTGCAGTTCATGTTAGTGCTGCTGGGACTGTCTCACCTGTGGCACTGAGGAGGTCCAGGAGAAAAGACCTCTTGTCACTCTCTTCCACCCACACCACCTTCTGGGTGATGTTCTCAGAGGTGGAGCCCACTCGGCCCACCGCCAGGAAGATGTACTCCTCCAGGAAATCCCTGGCCAGGATCTGCAGGAGGAGGTCGGCTCCTGTTAGACGACCGGCATGTCGGTAGAGAAGACGGTCAGTGACCGAAGTCACCTACCTGGATTTCTTTAGGGAAAGTAGCGCTGAACATCATAGTTTGTCGGATGCCTTTATGAGGCATGGTGTCCTGCTCCACGATGCGTCTGATCTGTGGCTCGAAGCCCATGTCCAACATGCGATCAGCCTCATCGAGGACCAGGTACCTGGAGGTGGACGACACGGGACGAGAGTGAAGTGCAGCCTTTGAAAAATTCCACAGGGCGAATCAGGAGCCCAGCTCCACCCCTGTCCACGTCTTACTTGCAGTAGTCCAGTCCGATCTTGCCCCTCTCCATCATGTCCACCAGCCGTCCAGGCGTTGCCACCAGCAAGTGACAACCTCTCTCCAGATCTCGGATCTGCTGGCCGATGTCTGCTCCTCCATACACCACGCAGGGACGCACTCTGGAGCGGTAGGAAAACTACCAAGACAACAATCCACGTCAGGACTCTCACATTCTGTCGGAGTGGATGTTAGAGTGTGTGTGTGTGTGTGTGTATATATATACCAACCTTCCTGGCTTCATCGTATATCTGCAGTGCTAGCTCTCTAGTTGGGGCCAGTACCAGAGAAATGGGGTACTGCTTACGACGCCCGAACTTCCCGTTCTCCTGTAAAACCACAACAAGAGACAACATTCGGAATTCTCGCCCAAAACTAACAGGCTGACAACCATTTCAGCCGATACTCCATCTGAGCAACGACTTTCGAGTCATGAGGAAACATCAGATGATTCATTTGAAACGTCTGTCTTACCTGTCCGGAGGCTTTGGCTGCATTGAGAGCTTCTCCTGGTCCTTCGCTGTAGATCTGGCTGAGAATCGGCAGCAGGAACGCCGCCGTCTTCCCGGAACCTATACGGACACAAACCTCATCCATCTTCCAATGCATTCAGAGGAGTCATAGCTCAACACCTCCAAGAACTAACTGTGTTGTGTGCACATAGAGACACCAGAAAAAAAAGTGTCATATTTCTTGCTTAAAATAGCCTCCCTACGTTTTCCATTTGTTACTTTTAATATTTCTCTGACTGCTTTTCCCTCCCTAAGCACCAACTGCACCAGACTTGATGGTGATGAAATGCTGTGTGTGTGTGTGTGTGTGTGTGTGTGTGTGTGTGTTGTACCTGTCTGAGCGCAGGCCATGAGGTCCCGCTTGGACTTGACAATAGGAATGGCATATTTCTGGACGGGGGTCGGTCTGGTGTAGCGACTCAGAGCGATGTTGCCCATGACGATCTCCCCCATGTCCACATCCTGGAACTGCAGTGGAAAGACATTTACGACATTGTTTTACTTAAAAAAAAAAAATCAAATGCAAAAACAGAAATATCTCTGAGTTTAGCTCACACTCTCGATGTGATGCGGGCAGTTCTGTCCTGTGGCCTCCACAGGAATGTCGTCGTATTTCTCGAAATTAATCCCAGTGTTGCTGCCGGAGAACAACTCGCTGCGGAGAAGCAGATCAGAGACGTTACAGAGGAAACGCAGGTGAGCCGTCCACCTGGCCGGCATCAACTCACTGTTCAAGACGCTCATTGCGCGGGGTTGGTTTGGACCAGTCGCCGTCATCTCTGGGCTCCTCCACCCAGCGGCTGTTTCCGCCTCCGCCGCCACCGCCGAATCCGCCGTGTTCGAACCTGACACAAAGACGACGGTGAGAAAAGTAGGACGGCAGCAGCTGCTCATTCAGCCCCGAGCGTCGTCTCCTCACCTCCCTCTATTGGCGTTGCCTCTGTCGTTGAAGAAGGCAGATTTTCCTCGGTTGTTGCCGAAACTGCTGTAGGTGTCCTTGGCAGTGTTCCAGCCGCCGGCATCTGACATGAGCACACAAGAGGGGGAGGGGCTCATGATATCAGCAGCGTTGCATCAACCTGAAGGTGGTTCTGTCCTCAGAGACGCACCGTCACCCCGTTAGGAGCGGCTTTGGCTGTTGTTTTTTCATCCATCAGAGTAAAAGTGTGTTTAATTGCGGTCAAATTAAAATCTCTTTTCTTTTCGTACCCACCAAAGGCCATCGGCTGCGCCGGGTTGATGGGGTTGAATGCACCGCCCCTGTTGCCGCGGTAACCACCTCCTCCAACGCCGCCTCGGCCCCGTTCCATACGGGGCGGGCCACGGTTAAAGGAGTTGCCACCCGTCATGCGGTTGTCATGGTAGCCATTGACAAAGTTGGCACGGCCCCCGTCCCAACCATCTAGAGGGGGTGGGGGGGAGGGGATGGTGGAACAATGACTCAACAACTGAGAGGGACAAGAAAAGAACCCCAGAGGTCTGGGACAGTGAATGCAACGTTCTCCAAGAGCGTTTGTGGTGCTGCTGCTCCACACCATCACGACACATCGCTGTCATGTCAGAAATCAGAGCTCTGATTTCAAAATGTAACGATTCTCACTTCAATCCTCGAGTTCAAATAAGTGGACTTTTATCTTATCGGGACTTTAATCTCAAGACTTCTGGCCGATTTTGAGGGCTTTTACTTTCATCTCATAATTGAATTCTAAAGAGTTCTGGCTGAATGCGAGGGTTTCACTTTGTCCTTTTTACTTAATCTCTGACTTTATTTCATCGAGTTTCTGACCTCCCCCTTGCTGCTTCCGACTATAATCTCTGATTCTAATCTCAGGCTCGGTCTCAAGAGCTCTGACTCGGATTTGACTTTCATCTCAGTTTGACTCGGATGATGTCACAGAGCATCAAAGGAAACGCAGCAGGATCTCACAGGAACAGAATGAAGAGCTGAGAGTGAAAGACATCTATGACGCTGTCGTTTTTTTTCAAAATGACGGTGCGTTCATTTCTCATTAAAAAGGTGCCACGACAGGGGAAGATGGCCGATAGGTACATATCCTTCAGTTTAAGAGAAACTCAAGAGGGCTGACTTACAGTTGGGTGCAGGTGCGATGGCGTAGCCACCCTGTCGACCAGCAGCAAAAGCATTTCCTGCTAGAAGGGAAGGAGAGGCGTCAATTACAGGGTTTGTTAGGAACCGCAGCTTATTAAAAGTTGCCCTTTAGGGGTCCAGTTTTATTTGAGTCACGCCAGGATGCTTGAACTCGCTGCCAGGCGATACACGACCCTTAATTCGGTTCAACATCGTTTCACACACCAACAACTGATGCCGAGGAGTGACTGGATCCCACTCACCATTTTTGGAAGCGTCTTTGTTCCGTAAATGTGGGGGAATATATCGCCCTGAAAAACAGAGAGCCCACAATCATCTCCTCAACTGTTCCTCTATCGAGTGTCACTGAATATAAATCAAAAGCATTAAACGACACTAAAAATAGCATCATCGTTGTATTTAATCGTTTTTTTAAAAAAAAAAATAGCATCCAATGCAAAGATCCATCTACGACAGAATTATCAGTTCAATCATGAGTTTGCTATTCTGGTGGTCAATTTTTCTGTTGTTGCATTTAATTTCCTAGTCATTCATTATCACATCTGCACAAAATGATTTGAAATGTGAAAAACTTGTAAAGACTTCTGACACAAACATGCTGGCTGCTTACTGCTGGTACCTCCACCTTGTCCGTCTGCCGCAGTCAAGTCTAGGACAGCAAGCTGGAGGAAAGGGGACAAAATAATGAGTAAAAGTACACGGCCAACTACGAAATTCATCAGACGACCGCGTTGATCCATTCATCATTGGAAATGTCAGAGACAGCTGGAAGCCTCAATTCTTATGGCCATCCAACAATAAAAAAAAATCATTTAAAAAAAAAAAAAACATTTTCGCGCTAATCTTATACGTATTATTTCCCCCCTCATTTGTGGACCACAGGGTGTAACACCCAGAAATTCTGAGGTGATGTCAGTACCACACACTTTTACTGAGCAGATTATCTGCTCGTTGCTTTTCAAGAAATAACTTGGAATGTTTCTTGAGGATGGAAATGAGAGCTGAATCTGGGTCTTGGGTGGGATGAAACTCTACACTGCAGCAGCAGCAGCAGCACCACCACCAATGATGCTATTTATTTTTATCTCCCCGGTGCAGATTTTCTTGCCTTCTTGACTAGAAAAACATATTCGCACGACTGAAATCGATACCGTGAATCCAGCTTGCTTGTTGACATTTTTACTATTCAAGCCTTTCCAAAATAATTAAGTGAGAACATACAGTACTTCTCTGTTGCCATCCAACTGTCTGACCAGTGAGGCTCAGCTAGATGGCTTAACCTACGCTGCTGGTGACGCAGAAGAAATGAGCATTTTAAAGCGGGACACAGTCTAGACGAGCGTTAAAACTGTGCAATACTGCGCATTATCTGCAGGCAAGGCGGCAACACTGTCAAACGCAGCATTGTTAGTGTCAATCCCGCTTGCACCAGCTCAGCATACCTCCATTTTATTATTGTATCAAGCTGCAGGACAAACGCAATGAAGATAATAGTTGGTGGGTGCGATTCATATCGTCACCGGGGAGAGCCGACTGCGTTATTTATCATTTAACGCTCACCTGGGGAGCTACACGTCACCAGCTAATGCTAGCTGACGTTCAGCCCAGTCACTGAGAGCTGCAGTTTCAAATTTCTGACACCCTAAATGTCACATTCCAAGCTATCGTGACATCGTCGAGGTGCGGGACCGCCAGTACGTGCTGCGCCGTGCGGCAATTGAAGCGCACCCACCGCTTGCTAGCCCGATAGCATCTGGCTAACGGTATACGCACGCTAGCCGGCAAGCTAACACCGTTATAACACTTTTCACCACCTGACGCTGCAACGATATTAAACTGTCTTACCTGCTGTTCTAGACCGTGGACATTTTCGACGGACACATGACTCATAACTATAGAATATGGAGGAAAAATGATGTCGTTGAGAAAAGGACCTCTTTGTTTGCCGGGTTCGATGTAACGTTATTTCTTCTTTGCTCCTGCAACGACAGCTGACAGTTTTTTCACCGGCTTTACTGTTTCCCGTCCCTTTGTAGAAGGTTACTGTTGTATTATGCGTGATATTAAATTTTTGTATTTCAAGCCACAAAGGTGGTACTTAATGCAAACTCAGCTGATGTCGATTTGCTCTCCAGCTGGAGCTGAGATGTGCGAGTCAAGCCTGCGCGAGCCCGACAGGACAAAACATCCGGTGTTTGTAAAATAAAAGTCATTTTTACAAACGTGTCAAATTAAAACTTGGACGGCGATGTCAACATTATTAGAAAATGTATCACGTATCTATGATGTTATGACATCATAACTGAATTAAAATGTAAAAGAAAATGTACTTTCGCGCATGTATAATCTGTTTATTTTATTTTATTTTGGTTCTTTATTTTCACGTCTTATACATGATGGGCCAGGTAATCTTAAATCATTGCACATTTCACGTGGAACCGACATTTTCCATAATAAGGCAGGGGTTCTACAAAATAAAAAAAATAAAAAATGAATTTGAATCTTGAAATGTAATTCTTGATTTTTTTTTTTGTCAGAAAGTTCAAATCCCTGGAGGCAAACACGAAAAGGAAAACAAAACCCTTTAACATTTTTGTCACACCTTCACTTCTCTAAACCGTAAAAACTTGTCACTGTCACTGAAAGCCACCTCTTTAATTTAAATCTCTTACATCTGGAATTATTTCATTTTATTTGACATCTCAAAAACCCTTGTATGACGTCTATTTGAGCGCTTTAGGAAGGAGGCTTCCCTCTTGTGGTGAGTTGGAGTAACTACAACGTAAACTCATTAATTTTCTGTTTATTCAGCTAGTAAAAAAGAAAGAAGGAAAGATAAAAAGAGGTTACACAGGTTGTTTAAGTTCCTGATGTTTTCAATAATTGCTTTAATGATCCTGTGGTGTGTCGAGTTACACCTGAACAGGTGTCAATATCCATGACTTCACCTGTATTTTAAAGGCATTTCGTTACAGTAAGTCAGAAATGAGAGCCAACGAGCGAGCCGCGTTAAGACAAACGCACAAATTTGAAGTCAAATTTTAGATTTTAGAGGGGAAAAAAAAGACGAGGAATGTTTGTGATAATGATATTTTGCATTTTTGACAGCCCAGGAAAACGTAGATATTCACAGGCCACGCCCACTGCTTAACTTTATACACTAATTTGCATAAATCCAGTTTATTCATGGTGGGGGGAAAAAACGAAACACGTTTGTCTCAGTCTGGAGTTGGAGATGAAGGAACAGAAATTCTGGGTTACAACCCAGGAAGTACATTTACCTGACAGGAAGGTTGGGGGGGGGGGGGGATACTGCATGATGGGAAATGATGTTTCCACATGTTGGGGGAACTTCACATTGGCCCAGTTCGTCAGGTCCACCAAAATAAAATGAATTCCAAGTCCAGATTCTACCCAGCGAGTCGAGCACTTCATTTCGTTGACGTCTTGTTTTAAACCAGTATAAATAATATCTATATTTCAAAGACGGGGGGGGGGGGGGGGGGGGGGGGCCAGCGCTGAGGGACAATCACATTCTGTCTCACCTTGCGCCCCAGCATGTGACACACAGAAGAATAAAACAGCATACAGGACATTAATCTGAAAGTCCCATGATTACAAATACCTGTGCTTTTAATTCAGTGCACCTTTTCCCACAGAAGGAGTCATGATCCAACCGATTTGGAGGTGCTGGTGCAAATTTGAGTCTGATGATTTCTCTCCAGGTTTGCCTTTTTGAACCCCCACACCTTTAAATCTGCAACTCCCGCTCGCGCTTGTTCTTTACTCATCAGGTTTAAAAAAAAAAAAAAAAGGCTCCCGTCTTGCTTGATGATTTTCATTTTCGTGCAAATAGCTGTGGAGCAGCCGGACGGACAGAAAAGAAAAAAAAAACACTCTTGTCTTTCGTGGGACGTGTCCTCAGCCAGTAGCTTTCCACACACAGGCAGTAACTTTCCACTGCGGTTGAGGCCGTTGCTTATGTCATCCTGACTGACAGCGATGGCATGTTTGCATGTAGTGTGTCTTTGCATGTGAGGCTCTCGCTGGGTCATTCGTGTTCTGTGGCCATGCAAAGTATTACCTTTCTTAGAAAGCTTCAGGAGCTATGTTTCGTGACAGCATGTACATCGCCAGAAACGCCGTCATATTCCAGTTTATGTGATGCAGATCATGGTATCGGCGCTTATATAATGTGAGTGCTCAGCCGTAGATCCCCCAGTGTTTTACAACCCCCTGGAGGGCTCTTTCACTGAACAAGTCAAGACAGCCAGGAGAAGCGACCAACATTGTCATATTTGAATGTTGGCGTCAAGCCTTCGCCACCGCTTCGACTTCAGTGTCTCATGGAACTTTATGGATACCCCCCAAAAAAAACAAAAAACAACAACAAAAAGGCCTTACCCCCTCCCCCCCCCAACCACCACATCCTCCTTTAAAATTTGTCTTTGAATTAATTGCAATTAATATGGAGCCCACACGTTTCACATTAACCAGTTTTCATGACTCAATCAGACGCCTGGGTGATACAGAAACCAATAAAGGTTTGTCTTTTTTAATGGTTTATAAACCACCTGTGAATATACAATCAAACAAGAAAATGACTCTCATTTCAATGGCATCCCTCCCTAACACTGCAAATAATAGCCCTCATGCGCGTATATTGCTGGAGGCCTTTAAGTGGACCAGAGCGACCAGTTTGGTTAGGTGTTGTTGTTCCGCTAAGAGATAACCTGACAGTGGTGTCAAGTTCAGCGGCGATGGCTGCCGAGCTGGTGAGAGGGGGAAGAGTTGGCACGCTGTTGAATAAACTGGCAAGGACGCGTGAGAACTCCGTCAAACTTAGTTTAACGTCAGGATAATCGAAGGATTCGTGACAAACTGAGACAAGAAAGGGAGCCGAGAGGTTCCATCTTTATTTTTTATTGCGTTAAATGCTCACGTAAGAACAGCTGAGACCTCAAATTTTGGAGAACCAAATGCTGTTCATCCTGAGAGGCTATTGCCACGTTTACAAATACCAATCTCATTTTTAAAGTGCCGTGAAAGTTACGTTTTTGGCTTTGTTCAAATGAAATTTAATGCAATTATATTCACCGGCACAATCCAAGACAAATGTGTCCCTCCTCTTCAAATATGCTCAGTCCACACGACTGCGGTACCAAGAATTCAAACCACTCCAGTAGAAGACACCCATTAAAAATAAGTGTAGGTGACAAAAAACATGACGAGTTTTGCATTGCTTAACTCATCTTTGTGTGAAGAACGTATAATGAAATGTGTATTGTAATAAAATACACTTTACAATGTGTTGGAAAAGCAAAAAACAACAACAACAACACAAACATATGTACATGTTTCCAGTAAATAGAAAAGCATAGTCGCTGTAAATTCTTAAAAATTCACATTCACTATGAATTTGTAGCATGCAAACATCCTCATTGGGACAAATTCAAGAATATTATTGTAGCTTACACGACAAAAGAACATGTCACAATCATATTTTATAAATTATGTGGACAATTCTTTCTTTTTTTTTCACATTTGAGGTTTTGATTACAAGCTAGCCCTAGCCTGTTAGCTAACGGTCGTAAACTAACTAGCACACTAACGTGCTGAATGCACATTTGAGTGTTTCACACCCCAATTGGCAATGTTGATTTATGAACAATTTAAGATTATTAGCAATTAGCTTTGCCTTTTTAACAGTTTGGCAGTGTCCCTTAAATGATACTCGTAGTTGCTAATGCTGTGTTAGCATCGCGAAGGGCAGTAGGCTGAGGGTTACAGCTAGCAAGCAATCGCATTTTCGCTTTTGAATTCGGCAGCGCAGTGAATAATAAAATAGGCACATTCAACAAATAGTCGGTCAGCTTTGTGTTAATAACATCACAATAGGACTAAAATTAAAGTTTAGTTGCCTTGAAACTGGATGTTACTGTGGAGAGCGTTAGCATGGATGACAAGGAAAACCTTGTATATTTCCGTAGCGAATAAAGTACGTGACATCATTTTTTTGTTTTGTAGGCTAAAGGCATAATACCATAGTTTTTCCTGAACAAAAAGTGCTGAAAAAACAAAACACCCAATCAATGTTGTACAGTTGTTGCGGTAACTACAGAGTGTAGCCAGCCAACACAACAAAATGCCATATACTAAATATAAGAAGTTTAAAAGGAAAGCTCTGCATCATACACATGGGTCTGTAGACCTCAAATTGGTGCCTATTAAAAAAAAAAAGGAATACTTTATTTCATTTATTTAATTGGAAATTGATAAATTAAAAAAAAATATCAATTCAACTGGTGTCATTATATGACACACAGCTTCCCCACATCAACATTTTAGTAACTTTCCAAAACTGACAAGCCTCCCTACATCCTTCCGTGATTGGCCGGCTGTAACAAGGACAGAAAGGCAGCATTTGAACTCCTCTCTCAAGCGCTGTTGTTCACACAATTGCTCTGTTAGTTTACACAACAGCGTTAAGTCCTGCCAGGAGGGACTGTGTGAAAGTGTGTGCGGTTATCCACTATTGGTTCTTTCTGTAACCACAGAGTTTTGCAGGTGCAGCCTTTCAGATGTAGTTGAAAGGCTTCAGACGGGTCGTTCAAGCGCTTTGTGCGACGGATGCTCATCCTGACGGCTGCACGCACACGGACAACGTACACTCCGCTCAAGACACCACCGCTTGTTCCCTGAGTCTAACCCTGAGATTATATTTCATATCCAAAGAAATATGGAAGGACAGAACCTTGAGCTGAATATACAGGAGGCCCTATGCAAATCACACTCGACAAGAAAGTTACCAGAAATGTCATCACCCTTTGGAAAGGAAATTCGACAAGCTTACTTGAATCCTTTCATACATGATGGCCCGCAACCTAAACTGAGAAAAATATGAAAAGGAAGACCCCGACAGAGCAAATCACCACCAGCCCAATGTTCAAGATTATTTTGGTATGCAGGGGTTCACGGAGAAGCTCGTCCACAATCTTTTCCTGTTCCTGGGCTGTAATGACCTGAACTTTGGAGGGTTTTTCCTGAAAGCCACAGAACCACTCCAACACCTTTATACACCTGCCACCCTCCGCCGCTCCTCCTCCAAAGCAGTCCTCCTCTTCCTCTTCCAGAACTCTTACTCCTCCTTTCTCTGCCTTTTCAACCGTTTTCGTGTCAATGTTTGCAAGGTGGCAACCATTCTGGTTAGGGTGGGTTTCTATTTTGTTGATTGTGCTGGCGTGACCATTGCTTTGGTGAGCACTTTCATGATTCGCCTCAATGCCGTTGATTTTGTTTCCGTCTCGGGTCACATGGTTTAGAGGTTTCAAAATATTGAAATCTTCTTCAGATTTCTTCCCTTCTTCTTGCTTTAGGTTTCTTTTGTTCAACCCCCAAAGAGTAGTGGTTCTGATTTGTTCTTTTCTCGGCGGAGGGGTGCAAAGACTCACGATTATAGTCACCAAAGCCGACACCCAAAACAAGATGGCTGCTACATACATGAAATGGACATCTCTGATGAAAGATGGCCGCGTGTCCGGCTGGCTGCAGTGTGGCTCTCGGTACACGAATGCCAACAACAGACGTAGAGCTCCCAGGATGAACCCAACCATCCCTCCCCAAAAAGCACCCGTCTCATTGCAGCGATGACACAAGACACCAAGTAAGAAGAGAGCAGCTACAGGGGGTGTCAGGTAGTCAGACACTTCCTGGATGTAATAAAACATCTGGCCTCCCTGCATTTCGATGATGACCGGCACCCAGGCAATACTGATGATCACCATGACAACCACAAACAGTCTGCCAACAATCACCAGCTCTCTCGAGGACACTTGCTTCCGCAGCATTTTGTAAATATCCAGAGTGAATATGGTACTCGCCGAATTGAAGATGGAGTCCAGGTCGCTCATAAGAGCTGCGATCATGACAGCCATCATCAGGCCACGGAGGCCGACAGGCATCACGGACATGACGAGCCGCGGGTAGGCCACGTTGCTGCAGCCCGACGCAGAGCCGCACACTTCCATGCAGTGCTCTGGACTGATGCATGCCAACTCATCCGCAAAGAAGATCCTGGAGATCATCCCTGAAATGTTGATAATCAATAAGTCAATGAAAATTAAACAAAAATAAATAAAATTGGTCAATTAAGAAATAAAAAGGAATGAATGATCCTACCTGGGATGACGATGATGAACATTGGCAGGATTTTCAGAAAGCCAGCCATGATGGTAGAACCTTTGGCATGGGCGATGTTCTTTGCTGCCAGAACCCGCTGCACAATCACTTGATCTGTGCACCAGTACCTGGAACAGACAGTTGGGATATTTATACCTCACAAGTCACAAGAGAATGAAGTTTACTCCCCCATGTCTACGTTGGCTAAATTTATGGACAAGAATCGGGTATCTGACCCCCTAGTGGCGTAAGTCCAGGGATGTTGGTAACCTTGTTGGTTGGTCCACGCAAAAACTGCTGGCTGGATGGGCTTCTGCTAAGGTATCGACAGTCCCCAGCAGATCTTAAGGACCTTGTCGGACCTTCCTTGACTTTTACTTTAAATTTAACACCACCGTGTCTAAATGGACCAAGTACTTAGACACTGATGGCATTCCCACTGGCAAAGTCCAAGTTCAAGTTTAGGAGACATTGCTAGGTCCCTTACCTCGCTTGCAAGAGCCCATGAAAGAGGTACCGTGCAATGTGTCAACAAGGATTTGAGTGTTTGTCAAAAGCTTTCCTGGTGGGGTGCTGCAAGTACTGGTACCAAACAGGAAAGCTCATGAAGAAAACAAAATGCCTGGCAATTTTCTTTTCTTCGAGGCATCTGTGGACTGTTCTCAGTAGATTCCCACTGTTGTACAAGTAGACGTGCGCCTTAAATCTAAGCCTCGCATATCTTGCCTGGGGACATTCTAATTGTTTGGATGTCAGAGATGATGAGCTGGACACTGGATTAGTTGTAAGGGTCAAATAACCAGAGGCTTTGTGGCTGAAATGAAGACGCTTCCATGAGGAAGATCCATGACATACCTGGCACCATTCTACATCCCGGACAAGAGGAGGTGCTTGAATTAAATCTCCATCCACTACTGCCTCCGTTTGAGAGCTCAGATCGCTGAGCTCACCCTGTTCCTCTTAACATTCTCCTTACAGTACATAGAACTAAGGATCAAGGGGGAAAGAAAGGGACAAGTACCAAATGGAGGCAGGAGTCTGGCCCAGTAAAAAACCAGGCCAGGGTAGGTCTGGATCTCTTGGCCCTCGAAGGATCTTCAGGGAATCTGGCTTTGGGGTGATGTGGTGATGGCACGATTCAGAATATGTAAGGTTGGGTGAAGACAACAAGATGGCGGTGATGTTTGGAGTAGCCTCCATGTACTTAGTCTTCATCCCTTAAAATGACACAACAAATTATAATTTACACGGAGTATTACGATATTTTAAGAGTTAGTCGGTATGAATTAAGGAGCCAATGAAAACCTTCAAGTCCTCCAACTTTGAAGAGGCTGATGCCAGTAAGGCAGAGGGCTCCGGCGATCATGAGGAAAGCTTGCACGGTATCTGTATAGATGACGGCTACCAGACCTCCAGTGACGGTCAGCAGGGCTGTCATGGCGATGAGCAGGATGATTGACAAGTAGAGGTTCCATCCCAAAGATTCCTGGATGAACAATGCTCCAGCGTAGAGGTCCACAGACAACTTGGTGAAGATGTAGAGGACAAGAGACAATGCAGCAAAATACACCTTCAGCCGCCTCCCACCGTACCTTTTGGACAGGTATTCAGGCATGGTGAAGACCCCGGAATGAATATACACCGGGATAAACATCCAGCCTAACAACTGGAGCAACAACAGAGCATTGAACTCCCATGCAGCCACACTGAGCCCGCTGGAAGCCCCTGATCCAGCGAGTCCAATGAAATGTTCACTTCCTATGTTGCTGACAAATAAAGAAGCTCCTACAGCGGCCCAGTTCATGGAGCGACCAGCCAGAAAGTAGCCGCTCACCGTGTTTCGATTGGCTTTCCACATGGCGAGGATGCCGACCACGAGGACGAGGATGAAGTACACTGCAACAACAGCGATGTCTGCTGCTTCCATGGTGGCGGTGGTAGCCATCTTTGATTACTTGCTGTTGTTCTGTTATTGTTACTTTTTTGCTATTTCTTCTTTCAAAATCAAATATGACAGTGGCAAATAATGAAGAGGTGCTACGCTTTTAACAATTTGGAAGAAAAATTTGTTCAAATATGATCTCTGGGTGTTAAATATCAGCCAGCGTGGTACTGGGCTTTGTACACGAAGCTTTGATAGTCGTCTGCATATTGTTTGTCTTCTCTCTTTGGAGATCAAGTTCCAGGTAATGGTTTCTTTACAATAGCAGCTGGTTTGTGTGTTGATGAAAGGAATGGAAGTCCATTGCGGAGTTCGGAGTCATCTGGATCCTGAAAGAAACACAAGACACAAACGAAAGAGTGTGACTGAAGGAAAAAAAAAAAAAAACATGTCTTTGAAACATTTTACACAAGCATTGACTTTATCGTCATAGTTTGTGATGTATATAAAATCTGTTTTAGAGAAGATTGAGAGCTTTTATGTGAGTAGACAACTGTGGGAATGGACTCTTTTTAAATCAGTCACACTTGGACACTCGAGTAAACCGCAGTTTTCAGCTGTAATTACACGTCTAGGAAAACGCCTTCCATGACGAACATTCTGAGAAATTCTTTTTTCAGCGTCATCGCTTAGACTGAAATAACTGGAATTCCTGAGATGTAAGTCCCATCGAACATTAGCCTCCAGAGCTGGCTACGGCCTTGGGGGGAGGTTTACGGCACGGACATGCAAGACAAGGTTTACCCGTTAGCATAGATAGAGACTTCAGTAATTAAGGGTTAACTACATGAACGGCCACAAGCTCAAAATCAACATTGCCTTCATTTAATCTCCACAACAGGACAACAGCATCCGTGACATTTCCTCATCAGAGTAAACAGGACCAAGTATTTCCAGATGCAGGGTTCTTTCCTGATGCTACCACTCCAATATTGTTTTTAAATAATAAAGGCAATGCTGGGCAAATAGAGGGTGTCTCCGTCAAGCCTTTATAGTTTTATCTGGGGGACCTTTGTCAGACGGGTTTTTCAAGTTTTACTTCAGCAGGGTGATTCATAACACAAGCAATTACAACTATTAAGCTACTTTTCTTCTCGACTGACACACTGATTCACTCTTCACCCAAAATCCACAGGGGTCAGGACTTCTGACGCGAGTCCAACGGGTTCACCTTCACAGTTACTGTTGAACGGTAAGGGTATTTCAGGATGCGCCAGCACGATAGTTAAGGCTTTGATAGGTTCATGCACAAAACACTCAGAATTACCATAACCTGAATCAAAAAAGCACTTGCGTGAATCCAGTGGACCTTTGGAATCACCCCACACAGGTGCTCCCTACTATTTTGGCTGCTTAGACTGAAGTTACTTGGAGGCGGATGAGGTAGCTTAACTTCACGATGGAGGCTGAAGCTGACGTTCGTCCAACTTGATGGGAAAATGCCACTCAAGTCTCGACACGTCGGCATGGTTTTTAATCAGATCAGGCTAAGTGAGAGAAAGGACCTTTTTGCGTTTGTGGGTGTGAAGAAAAAAAATAAAACCTCCCCACTAGAGTGTCACTGCAGCATCAGATTACACAACTGCCCCAAATAAAGGTGGAGAGGGGGCCGAGACGGAGCTACTGGAGCTCACACACTCTTAATTTATCTCTTGCTCTTAGAATAACAACTCAAATGTGTGCGTGTCTCATTATGGTCAATTTAATGAAGATTCATTTCCAGCAAGGGCCCTGAAATAGTCCTGAGCTATCAGTCTTCACCAGCTAATTACAAGATGTAATTTCGATAGTATTTAAAGAAATATGCAGTTACTGGGCTTCATAATGTTCGTGCTAATTTTTTTTAATTTTTTATCCTGTATATCTGCACTTTTCAAATGGACTTTCTGTCGCGCTCATTACAAATATTTTAAATTGCACAGATTTTCAACCATCACATTTTCCAAGTCTGAACCTGTTATTGCTGCTCCTGCGCTGCTGAAAACTTGAATTTCACCCTCTTGCCTGAATTGGCGCAATGTTTTAGTTCCTCGTGTTTTTTTTTCCAAGTGCTCAACTCAAATCCATCACACGACCATCGATCGTTCTCTCAGTTTATTGCTTTGACAAGATGAAAACTGGCCCCTTTTGCTTTCTAACGCAGTATTTCAGGTGGACTTAGTAAAGAATTAGACCCACCTTTTGGAGGGCTGCTTAGAACCAAAGGTCTCACAGGTGGTTCTCCTCCTCCTCCTCCTCCAGCAGCAGCAGCAGCAGCCTGGTTTCAGCTCCAGACTGCTGCTCCTGCTCGGGGGTTCCTTACCTTTATTGCAGGAGCGTGAGGCTCCGCCCACAGCAGCAGCATCATCACTACCTGAGCAGAGGGACAAAGGGCTCGAGCCCCAGGGATGATGAGGATGTGCAGGTAAGTGAACTCCAAGTCAAGACAAACCCTCAACACTCAACAACTGGAATTATATTTTTAGCTTGATTCATACCAACAATACAAAACAGTGGCTATTTAAAAAAATAAATAAATCAGCATCTATCTCTCACCTGGTAATTGGCATTTTCTCCAAGTATTTTTTTGACCCATTCCCTTCCGGTCATACCGTCACCTGCTGGAGCTTTCAACAAGCCAAATACGTGTGTCAGGCAGGAGTTTAACCGGTTGCATTTCAGAAATACAGGAAACAGAAGGAGCCGTTTACCCCAGGGGACAAGCAGGAAGACACGAGGAGAAGCACCAGCAAGGTTTATGTGATACCAAACTCCAAAAAACTGTGATTAAAAAAAAAAAAAAAGTTTCAATGAAAATTTCTACAGGATGTTTGGGCCTGGTAGGAAACATTTGTCTGTCTTTCTATTCTTTCATTGCCACAGTTTTAAAGAGACAACACAACTTTACTACAGGTTTTTACTTTAAAGTGTAAGTTTTTGTGTCTGGAGAGCGTTTGTCCATTGGTCACATGACCTACTTTTTGACATGTGGCTATCATATTAATGTTTGATCAGACTATTCTGTCTTTCCTGACGAAAATACCTTTCAAGCGGTACATCACGCAGCTTGTTGGAACTCAGGCAACACACACACACACACACACACACACACACACACACACACACACACACACAGGCGTGCACGCACGCAAGCAATACACACAAGCAATACACGCGCGCGTTACTCATAAACCCACTTAATGAGGAATGAGAACGTGAACATAGCCTGACTTGCTGTTTGTGTCTGCATGCGTATCATTTGTGTGTGTGTGTGTGTGTGTGTGTGTGTGTGTGTGTGTGTGTATATACACAGCATGTGTGTAGTTTGCAAGCATTCATGCAACTTTGTATATACACCTGAGGGACCACATTTTAATGACTTGAACCACAAATGCATGGGAACTATTATAACTCAGAGTGTGTGTGTGTGTGTGTGTGTGTGTGCGCACCAGCGCATGCGTGGTGTAAGTGTGTTGACCTTCAAATTACCCATTAGCGAGGCTGGGGTGACCTTAGCATGACAGCTGTTTTTTATTCCTGCACACACACCATGATTGTGCGCTTTTAAACCAAAAACAGGGACGATGAGGTGGAAGGCTCGCGGTCATGCTGACGTCTGCTTGTCTGATCACGACTGACTGAACGATTCAGTTGTTAAGAGTTGTTCAGTTCACAACGATTCATTTGTTAAGAGACACACACGTGAATTCTGACTGAGAAAATCGTAGCATTAGCATTAGCGGCACACTGCTCGTATCGTAAACAGTTCAATAACGCAGAACACAGACGAGCACTTCCTCTGAATACACCTTATTAAGCTACTCTATGCTACATCCTTGCCCCGAACATTACGGTAAATTTTATTTTTAGGTGTTTTTGTGATGTTTTCCCAAAAGAGAGATAATTGTCTATTGTAGGATTGTGGTAAGGCAGCGCACTTTTGCACACACAAGCGGAGACCTATTAGTTCCGATGACACATACTTTCTGTAATTTTGCCATTTTGTTGACCAAAAGTCTCATAAATGAACCAATTAATCAATTTTAAAAATTGACCAGTATATCTTTAACTAAAATTAAGCACCATGCTTTGATGCAACATAAACTAACCTCAAAGAAAATCAATAGAAATTAAAAGATTTTTTTTCTCTCTAACGGCACATATTCAGTTATTTGTGAAGTAGATTTCTGTGAGTTTTCTATTTTTTCCCCCCTTTTTTTTAAATCAAACTTTTTTTTAAAACTTTCTAATCTCTGAAAAATGTATTTTTAAATTCAATATCATCTCCAGGTTTTCCACAGCACCTGAAATACCAGCACTTGGACTGTAGATGGCGCCTCTTGTCTTCTGAACAAACGGCAGCACCGCTTCTCTGCCTTAAATACTCCTGTTTTATTTACACATGGGTACCAAATAAAAGATAAAACCATCAAAAGAGCTTCGATGTCCATCTGTGGAACTCCCAAACAGCTGTAATATACTAACGGTACATGTCCTAAAAATATTCTAGTAATTAAAAAGATGACTCTTCACTTTAATTTACTTTAAACGTTCTAAATTCTTTACCCCTCCACTGAAAAACCTTCAAAAATTAATGTTTTTTGTGTCGACTTGAACATTCAAGACCGCACGCTGTCAATCAAACGCAGACAAACGGGATGTTCTCTGCTGAGAGAAACCAAAACATGAGATAAAAGACAATTCTTACAGGCTATATTTAATCTCATCCCTCAGCACCCCCGTGAGTCCACCACACACACACACACACACACACACACACATACACGCACACACACACACACACACGCACAAACACAGATTCCTGCTCTAAGTGACTGACAGCAGAAAACATTTCTTTATGTCTTTAAATTAGTACTTTGCTGAGGTTAGAAAAGTATAAAAGTACAGAACATGAAACGTTCCACAAATCACTCACGCACTTCCTGGATTCTGTGTCTTAAATACTACAACACTACAAAGTATACCCTCAGACTTTTATTTTCATGTGATACAGTTAATGAAATATTCCCTACTCTCACAATGATTAATCCTGCGTCAAGTGGAATTAATTTTATTTGTATAATCTGATCAAATCCGTGCAAACTAACCAGGTTGAGTGGACAAGTGTCTTTGAGCTAAAGACCTCCACTAGTGCAGTAATAATGACACTTTGCATAGCTAGTTAGCTTAGCATAAAGACTTTAAACACATAAAACACCACCTTGAAGGACGACAAGGTGGATATGTGACTTAAATGTAAACACAACTAAGATTCACGTTTCTTCTGTTTTCAGTCACAATGTCATTTCAAGTCCTCGACAACTTCTTGTCCTCTTGTCAGCCATGTTAGCTTGTTGACGACAGACACGTTAGCTTGTTAGCAGCAGCCACGTTAGCTTGTTGACAACAGACATGTTAGCTTGTTAGCAATAGCCATGTTAGCTTCTCAACAACAGCCAAGTTGGCTTGTTAGCGACAATCATGTTAGCTTGTTAGCAAATGCCATTTTCCACGACACAAACGCTTTGAAAGTCACCGATGCAGACTGATTTTAGGCTGCAAAACAAAAATATCAAAACATCTCAAGCTTATCTGAGGTCAAAGTTTCAACAGTTTTGAACACTTGTTCTGCTAATATTAAGGTTACACGGTGAATGTTCCTCAGTCGAGGATGCTAAGGTTACAGGATGGCACCAGGTTGGATTTGGCAGGAATCGACAGAAAGAGATTTCTCTGCAGCACCGAGGAAGAGGAGGAGGGCGCCATTCTTCTAACACAAACACAGCTGAAGCTTTTAGTCGCTGGTGATGGCAGATGGTGGAAGGAATGAAAGGCAGATGGAAAAATCACTTCCAAAATGTTTATCATCGCAGAGAAGTGTGTGTGTGTGTGTGTGTGTGTGTGTGTGTGTGTGTGTGTGAGAGAGAGGAAGGGGGACGATTCCCTTGGGGGTGAATGAAGAACGTGATTGAACGTTGATGTGTGTAGGTTCTTTCTGAGCATGAATAAAGTTGCGGAGTATCGAAGCAGAGACCTGCAGCTTGAACATCAAGGAAGATGTTCTGGCTTCCTCGCCCCCCCCACAGGATATCACAGCATTTCCTTATCTGCTCGCTGATGATGAGGATGACGTTTGCGCATATATATTTTTGGCACCTCAGGCGATGTAACTAAATTCGATGTATTTGTGCATTTACGAAGCGGTTCGTAGACAGTTTGTTAGGTAGAGCCAATCATCAAACATCCTCCTGTCTTTGTGGGTGCTGGTGCACCGATGGGAACTCAACCTCTGACATCGCTACAGAGCAGAGAGAAATGTTGGGATGTCACGCTTCAGACAGAGTGTGTGTGTGTGTGTGTGTCAGCGGGAAAACGAGGTGGCTGAGAAACCTGAGAAACACACATGACTTTGTGACCTCGGTAAACACACTCCTGACAGCAAGAAGCAGAGTGCTGGTGTGTGTGTGTGTGTGTGTGTGTGTGTTAGAAAGATGGAGACCCGGTTGCAAGAAATGTGAGACATTTAACTCTTGATGCTCACACATTCATTGATGACCTGTAAAAATCGTATTTTCTCTCTCTCTCTCTCTCACACACACACACACTCATGAAATATATGTTTAACAAAATGAAAAATAGAATTTCTTTACATTGGGTTTTGCTGGCTGTACTGGAAACTGTCCTTGCGTAAACCCCTGGCAGCATTTAAAAAGGCACATAAGTCGTAAGAGACTCCAAACTAAACACCTTTTAAAGTAAATTAAACTCTTAGCGGCTACCGATCTTCAAACCTGCGCTTGATTCTTGAGCAAACACACCTCGTCTCGTCTCCAGATTTCATGTCGTATATCATTATTTTTACACGTAGATTTACGACACTGCACTTGTACGTTCAAAAAAACCTGACATAAACTAAAAAGGCTGTGTTTTCTCAAATGTAGATTTGTTTCCCGCCGCTGATTTTTTTTAATACGTACCCTGATGTTGATGAAAAAAAAAATATCAACAAATCACGACTCCGGTAGGAATAATAATCGTCTTTTTCTGTGATAAAATTTCATACAGGGTCTCTCCGCCTGATTTGCTTCTTCTCTCAGCCATTTTAAATCAGGACATCTTGTTGTCTGGGGAATATCTGATCCTCTGTCACACACTCGCAAAGATGCTGACACCAAATGCTGGCTCAGCGCTTTTTTTTTTCTTCTTTTTTTGAGAGAGAGAGAGAGGGGGAAAAAGTGGTAGAACACTTGACGGATGAATGAGGAGGAATAAATCCCATCCTCTCTCTTTCTTTCTTTCTTTCTCTCTGTGTTTTGTTCTTTATTTGAAGCAGGCCTCAGAGCTCTTACGTAACCGGGAGAGTGGCTCCCTGCGTGTATTTGGTTTGGCAGCGTTTCTCTTGATGAAACATTGAGATTAATTGAAGTAGATTATTATTTGAAAAAATAAAAAAACAAAACAAACTTTACGGATGAGAAAGAAACATCTGTCAGCAGAAGTCCGACTTATTCTGCGACTCTCAGCCTCCACAGGTTGAGGGTTCGCCGAATGCCCACAGAGTTTTCAGCTCCGAATACTTTTTTTTTTTTTAAAAAAAGTTTGATTTAAAACTTTCACGTATCAAATCCCAACAGAAAAATCTTTGTCCTCGTATTTTTTTGGACAACAGATCAAATGCCTACCTGACCACATATCCCTACTTAGCGCTTTAGCATCTCCTGGAGTTATTCTGTCAATTTTGGAACATTCTAAAACACCCAGCGGCCGCAAGTGACGTCCAAGCGTCAGCGTGTTTTAAATGCTTTCAATAAGTGGATGCGATCACGTGAACGTGCAACTATGACGTGATGAATTGTCATTTCTCCACGATATGTGACAAGTGGGGTTTAATCCTGTTCTGCTTCATCTAAGTGGCCGAAACAAACAAACAAACAAACAAAAAAAACTTCCAAAAGTTTAAATAAAAAACAACAACAACAAAAACGGAACCTCAAGCGTAGACCTTCAGAGGCTGAGATGGATGTGTGTTCCGTAATCAGGTCAGAAAGCTGTAGTGATCCGGGGTGGCTGGGCGGTAATAACCCTCGCAGCAGCTGTGTATGCGCGTGTGTGTCAGTGTGTGTGTGTGAGGTTAATCTAGGAAGTCGCCGGTTGAGACGCTCATTGCGACCGTCTGAGTGACGAAGGCCTGTCAGCTGCAGAATCTGACCTCGGTCACCCTGAATGTGCGCGTCGACTGTCGGAACCTCACTCGCTGAGGAAGCGGCGAAGGAGGGAGCAAAGTTTACCCGACATTTTTATCGGCTGTAACAATCGAGACGCTGAAATAAAGAGGAAAAACTGGCCTCTAATAAGGACTGGAGTGTAAACCTCAGCAGGTCTGTGGGCGGGCAGGAACCGAGCCCTGCAGCCAGATACTCTTTCACTGTAAAAGCAGCCGTCGGCAGAGTGGTTCCAACCCGAAAGAGGAGTTCATCCAGAGCACATGATTCTAGAACCTGAGGCGCCGTTTGACTTCTCTTCTGACAGAAACACACGTCTGTTCCCTGAGATGATGCGTTTGGCCGCGCGTGGCCAGCAGAGGAAGTTGTCCACTGCAGACAGGTTGTGTGTTTTACAGACTGACAATCTCTGCACGCTGGAGCGATTTTTGCCTTTTAGCAGACAGACAGACAGTTTCAGTTATTTTCTGTTTTTATGTCACGAAGACGGATGCCTCTTTCAATCTCCTACCTGATCATTTCCAACATTTAGGGCTAGTTAATGTTGAAATGTCCTTTCTGTCCACCACAAGGGCGGCGCTCTGGCGCACGCTACAAACCAGACGCCGTACATTCTTATCATGTGAAGGAGCGGGACTGGGTCAAGTGGCCGTGCGAGTGTCTTTGTGGTGAAAGAGGTTAATGTAAAACTGCCTCGGGCTGCACTGGAGGTTCCAGAGAATAATGACGGCTCGGCGTGACGAGGATGGGAAGTGACACCGCCGTGTAGGACCCTCGCGACCCCAATAAGGTCTTCACGCATTTTGTTTCTCTGCAGAGCAAGAAAAATGGGATCATTAAAGGGGCGCGGCGGTTAATAATTTGCTCTTTACTTCTCATCATTATATTTATAGGATTTTTTTTTTTTTTTTTTTTTTTTTGCTGCAGCGAAACAAAACAAAACTTCCTCTGCAGCTCGACCGCACGCTTCCTCCATCATATACTTGGAGTTCTTGACCGAATCCTTTCACTTGATGGCGAGTCGACGCCCTCATCGGACTTCCCACCTGCAGACACCACAGATGCCGTCTTTAGGGACGTCCAACCAAGCTAGAGGCAACTTTAGCAGACCGTACTACGATGAGTGAGTGTGGCTTCAGAGGCACACACTGCGACTTGAATGATATCTGAAGCTAAGCTAGCAGTGGCATAAGTACCCCCACTCCATTTTTTTTTTTTTTTTTTGGAGACGATCCCCAACTGCCCTTGACCGGATCTTCCCGCACTTGACTTCTACTCAAGAGTGCGTGTGTTGCGATGCATGAACAGGAGTGTGTGTGCGAGTGAGTAATGAAATACAGTATTTTATGAGGCGTTGGGAGATTGTGTTTGATGTGTGACATGTTTTCAGCTCGCCGCTCCCCTTTGCTCTCAGGGTTTATGCACCCGTGAAATGCAGTGATTGATGGCGAGAAGTCGACTACATTAAGACATGGAAAACTGCGTTGGAAGACGACGTGACCCACATTTGTTGCTCTGCTGTCCTGAGATCAGGATCTCGTGTCACATTTGACCGTTTTTATCTGCGGTTGCTTTGCTTTTACATGCTAAACTTTAGACTAAGCTAAAGACACATCTTGGTTCATGGTTAAAAGAAACTCAAACTCAAGCTTGTGGTTTCAAAACCGGTCAAATATGCGTCGATACTAGACTAATATTTGCGATAAATTAAAAAAAAAAAGTGAAAAATCCTTTTTGAATATGTCATTGAGCTGAAACTTGTACATCTCCTAGCACATGTAACTAAAGCTGGATGGGTTGTAAGAGCCTGCAGGCCACGTTAAAATCACTCCTATCTTTCCAAAAGTGCTTTACGGATGCACGCTGTGAGGTGCGGGTGGAGGTTGCGCTCAAACTTCACTTGAAAATTGTGTTAAAAAAGTAGGTGTTCAAACATTACAGCAGTTCATAAATCTAAGATGAACGACATTAAAATTCGGCGAGGTTACACGTCGGGCCGCTCTGTCGGTCAGAGGTCGCTCTGACATGCGCCACATCTGCACGAGCGAATCCAGGCCAAGACACGCTGTTCAATGACTGAGCAACGGAAGGCAGACGCAGGTCAAGCAGAGTTTTATGAGGAAGTTTACAACCCAGCGAGCTCATCTATTAGAGCTTTGATTTTGCCTTTATTCTTTCCTGATTTGATAAATACTCGTCCAGATGCCAAAACGCCACCACGCAACATTTGGATATGTTATGGTCATGACAAGTTTAAAACAAATGTGTCAAGCTTGGGTCTACAGAAAGCTGCTCACTGTGGCGGCGGCGTCTTGACAGTTCAAACACACAGATGCAGCGAAGGCGCTCTGACTTTGCTTATCCCCTTTTGCTTTAATGCTCCCATGTGGAGCATCAGCTTAGATCCCTGCAGTCTTTAAAGTGGGATTACAGCTACCATATACACATTGTTAATGTTCGGGGTGTGTTTGTGTGGCTGGAATAGTCAACAAACTGGACTTATTGTCCAGACACATTTTTGACAAAGGAATCTAAGACAAAATATCAGATTACCTTCGAGGAACCCACTGGCTTTTTGGAACGTACACTTATTCCACATTCTTTTCAGATCCAGGCAAGAAGACAGAAACCCTCCTCTCGTCTGTGCTGCATCAGAAACCCACAGAGACCAGCTAACTGCTAGTTAGCTTAGCACAGTGAATGGTAGTGGATGGGAAGGTTAGCATACCTATGTGTTGCATGCTCAGCTTGCAAAAGCTGTCGCTCCATTGTAGTTAAAATAGATCAGCGTCTTGATTTGTTTGGAAGTTTTTTCACACACCTTTTCACACTGAAAAACACGTGCCAACGCTGTTTTTTTTGGGGGGGGCTTTCAGAAGACCCGGGTCTGAACTCGCACGGTGAGGGCCGCGTGCCTGTGTTTTTCTCTCTCGTACGTCATCGCGCTGACAACGTCATCATTACACATAAACGTGCACCGGAACACTGAGAGGTACTTCTTGGTCGTCGAGTGGAACCTTAGCGTTGTCGTTGTGTGCATTGCAATGTTGTCTCTTCTGCCAAGCGTACAAACTCGGCGCAGATTGGAAAATGTTCGAGCGCTAATGCAGCGAAGGAGGATGGAGTTTTTGGCTCGTCTGGAAGGGAGCCTAAGAAGCTAAAGACGAAGCCTGACGAAGGCGGCACAGTGACAATCATGATGCAACAGGAAGGTCGCGTGAAACCTGAGATGACGCGGGTTGCCTTTTTCACACTGCAGCCGAGCCGAGCCGAGCCGCTAAACTCCCGGGTCGCTTAGCGAGTCGGTCGACGCGGGTCGAAAGGCTGAGTTGACCCTTTCAGAGTGCCCCAAAACCTGTGGTGACTGGCGTTTTTGGTGCAGTGCGAAAGGGGCTTTTCGTATTTAGTAGCAGCTAGTCGTCAGCTAACGTTTTGTTTTGGTAGCTGAAGTTTTGAGGCGCTTACACTATCTTGTAACTATAACTTGCTATTTCACAGCAAATGATGTGCTGTTAAGACCATTTCAGAGTTTTTGATTATGATTTTAAAAGAGCTATGCTTTTCTGCGCATCCACTTCCATTCACTGTGCTAGGCTAATTAGCCGTTAGCTTATGTCCGCAGGTCTTATAGAAGGGCATCTATCTAATTGTCTGGATCTGGGAATCTATCTGATGACTTTTGACAGAGCTTTGTCACCCTGCTCACCCACTTCCATTCATTGTGCTAAGCTAAGCAGCCATCAGCCCGTCTCTTTAGGTTCCTTGCTCCTTAATGTACGCACCGAGGAAAGAAGGGTATCTCCTCCTGTCTGGCTGGAGAACTGAAAATAGGGGATTCCCAAAAACTTGGCATGTTCCTTTAAAAATATTACACACAATTTGGGATAAAATATTTCTCCATCATCTTAAAAGAGTGGTAGAGCAGTGAGCTGCTCTGCAACAGCGCTATCAAGAGAGTGAGGGAGATGTCAGCAAAGCCCAGTCAAGATCAGTCACCACGCAGTCTTAACGTCGCTCAAGCCAGCTACATTAAAATGCTGATCCCATGTCAAACACAGAAACATCCCACTGATGTCGTATAATTAATACAGAACCCCAAAAAGAATTATAACAGCTGCTCGTCTCCACCATTATCCATCTCTGGTGTTCAATAAGCTGTAGATGAAATATTTGGACATCTTTTACAGCGGCCTCCCTTAAGGTACAGCCAGGCATCATCAAACGCTGAGTTTTATTAACCATCTGGAAGCTGAGGTAAACAGTTTTTGAAGCTGCAGCCCGGTCTGACAGCAAGATATTAGCCGGCATCAGGCCAGAGAGCCAGAGAGAGAGAGAGACAATGTGGAGTCATATTTACAGTACCAGTTATTTGTGTATGTATGAGTGAGGATGCAGGATGTGGACGTGTGCCTGGTGAAGAGCTGGAGCCGAGCCACGCTGAAGACACAGCACCATACAAGGGCAAGTCATGCTGGAGGGTCAGGGCTGTGTGCGGGACGGCGGTATGGTGGGCTGAGTGAGCGCGTGCAGCAGCTGGTGTGTACCAGGTAGTTTTAGAGGGCTGCAGATACCTCAGCAGAACACACACACACACACACACACACACACACACACACACCTGAACAACAACACAGGTCCATTATTTGTAGTTTGCACTCAAACATCACTCAACTAAGAATACTTGTTTCTTCCACTAAGGAGGTCAGGTTGCCCCGTTATGGTTGGAGTCATCAGTCAGGAACCTCCGAGTCGACTGAGACTCTTCAAGTCTTCTCTTGCAGACAAGATGAGGGGTTGCTGCACTCCTGTTTATGTGCATTTTAAAAACATGTTAAGGTAAGAATGTAGGCGTTTCAACCTGTAATCTCTGGTCGGTTGGACGATTTACTGGCCTCAGCTGTGGCAGCGAGGGCTGACCGGTCATGGCCGCTAGTGAATAACAAGAGCCTGTCACATTAGCTATCAGTGCTCCCAGGAACTGACATCCCTGAGATCACTTGGGGTTTAACCACGAGGACATTCCAACCAGCTGTAAACCTGAGCTGCGACCGCCCGTTAGCAGACAGCCGGTGACTGGCGAGGCCTGGCCAGCAAGGCATGGGGTCAGGCATGCTAGCTGTGTTCATCATCATCAGCTACCACAAACAGCTCCACATCCACAGATCATCCTGAAATAGCTCAGATTGCTCCTGTTCTAAAGAGACTAAAGTGAGCTAGCACTTCCAGCTAGCGGAGACCGTTAGCATTAGCTGTCTTTTATGCCGAGCCTTTTAAAACTATTGAATTAAACAAAAATCAGTCCAACCCTAATGGTTACTCAAAAACAAGACCGTCAAAAATGTAAGGCCACTTTTAAAAGCAACTATCAGAAGGTGGAGGGGCGCGGAAGGAACCCGAGGAGGAACCTTGGCAGATTTGTTTCGGAAAATTTCACGTTTATGCTGATAATTTGATCCCTGTACCAAACTAGACCCGCAGACCTCACAAGCCTGCAGGAAGAGGTCCAGTCAACGGCGTCCGTGTACCTTGGAGACGTTTTCAAGAAGCTCAAGGTTAAAGAGACAGAAAGTTTACTCCAAATGTATACTGTTCGGAACCGTTCAGGTTCCATGGAGCGTTATAAAAACAGCGAGAGAGAAACCAAAACAGAACTCGGTGTAAATCTCTGTAAAGCTGAAGCTGCAGAGTCACCGTTGATTCTCTGCAACTTCATCACTGCGAGCGACGGCAGTGAAATTACATTTTGATGTATTATAAAACAAATCTATTATGGCAGCTGTTCTCGGCAGCTTGTGTGGAATCATTAGATCAATTCAAGTAAAGGCTTCCTGTTGACAACCAGTATGGCAGAGTTCCAATCTACAATACCGCTCCTGTACTTTTCCTTCTGCCTGTCTCTGAGTGTCTCTTAATGTGTGTGTGTTTGTGTGTGTGTGTGTGTGTGTGTTGTATAAATCATCTACAGTCTACGGAACATGAAAGCGACTCTGAAAACCATCTTTGAAGCAGTGTGTGTGAGACAAAGAGAAAGTGAAAGATTTATGATGAGAGACAAAAAAAAAAAAGGGTCAAATATCTTCTGCCTGCTAATAAATCACACTACACTATCTTATATACCGTCCATCCCCCACCCATGTGTTGACATAGTTTCCATGGTGAAGGGAAGGTGTTGACAAGTCATCGCTACATTCCTGGGAGCGTGCTCTCTCTGACACACACACACACACACACACACACACACACACACACACACACACACACACATTAACATTTACTCAGGGGGGGTAGTTAACACAATCCCAGCCTTGGAGCCAACGCAGCCTCAAAAAAATCCAGCCAAAAAGGTTTCCAGAGTCAAGGAACTAATTCATGAATCAAACGGTGATTTCAAAGAGCGCTGTGCAAGGATATCAAACGGGTGCTGGGCAACATATTTTATTCTGTTTCCAAAGTCTATCTACGCTCAGGTGTTGGTTTTTAATCACCAGTATTTGCTTTACGGGGCCCAGAGATTTGGGAGATTACCGTCGGAGCGAGAACTGATACGTGTCGATGCAATAATCTCTTGCCGGCAAAACACAAACACGATACGTATGCAGCACTTGCATTGTGTGTGTGTGTGTGTGTGTTTGTGTGGTTAATTTCTCTCTCTCACACACTAACCCTTCAACAAAGCTGAAGTTCTGAGAGGACTCAATTTGTTAACTTTGTTATCCCGAATGCTTGTCTGCAAGGCTTGGAGGAACTGTGGTGCATTGTGGGTAACTGAACCAGTCAGTGCAGTTGCTCCAGCGGGAGACGGAGGAAATGAGAGCGTCTGGTTCATCGTCTCTACATGCAGCAGAGTTAATTGAAATCCTGCCACTGTTGACGAGCGACTCGGCCGCAGTGGCGGCGAGATCTCAAGAGGGGTCGGCCTTTATTTTGGAGACCGGCATGTTATTGTCCTGATGTGAGTTGACACAGCTGACCGACTGTTGTTTTTAAGATAAAGAAAATGTGAAGTTTTATGAAATCATAAGTAGCAAACATCTGGTTGTCGTAGCGACGGGTCGAACTAAAGAAAACCCTAAACTCAATCACAATAGTGCCAGTAGGCATGCGTTCAGATTAAGTTAAGGATGTTGCAGCCTCATGGTGAAGTATTACTACATCTCTGAAGTACCCCTTTCTTATAAAAACTGGATAACAAATGTGTGGCAAACATCAAAAATTTATATTTTGAGTGAATCTGACTGAAAAATGCAGAACTTTACGACGCAATCAGAAGCTTATTAGCATCCCTTCCTCCATCTTTATTATCAGAGGAGCGTTGATATGTAAGAAACAATTTTTGGGTTAGTTAATTTAGGTCATCTACTTCCTTCCATCCCTTTTTTTTTTGCGTGTGCGTGAAAAACATTAAAAAAAAAGAAAAGAAGTGTGGTCTGAGAGAAAAACACACCAAACTAATGTGTTTAAATGGACGAGAAGCAGACAGCAGACAGGAGAGCGGAGCAGCTGTAAACATCAGCGATGATCACAATGAAAACCAGAAAACACGTCGCCTCTGGTAGACTCAGGGGAGAACGGGTTGCTCGTGTCCCCTCCCCGCGCTGCTAAATTTTTCTGTCTGAAATCTTTTGTTATGTGGAGCATCCCTCAAGCGGTGACACCTCCAACTCAGCGACACAAAACGTGCCATCGCGGAAAGGAAAAAAAAAAAAAATTACCAAAAAAAAAAAAAAAAGGAAAGAAAAGAAAAAAAACTGCTCTGGTATACGAGGACGAGCGAGGCTTCCACACAATAAATATCCGGCGCTGTCACTCACCGCTGGGTCAATTAAGGAAGACAACATTTAAGTTATGACAAGACCACATTACCTAATGATCCGTGAGGGGAATGAATACACATAAAGGGACCAGAAAACTGGGTCAAATGGACCCTGAGAGCCAGCGAGAGACGCCGCGGACAGATCCAGAGCCAGTCGACACCGGATCTGTCGGCATCTCATGTGAGGAGAGATGGAGAGACAGAGGTGTAAAAATCAAAGCCCGGGGGACCGACCGAGGTTTCAGCTCATCTGCATTTCCAATCAAAGCGGGAAAGAGAAATCAGCGCCGCGCAGCAGACGAGCGCGGAGAGACAGGGCAATGAAAGAATGTGGGGTAGAAGTGGAGCAGAGAGATGGAGTGAAAGAGGGGCTGGTGACAAACGGAGGAAGGAGGACTATAAACACAGAAAATAAATCCCGTAAGACCGCTGAAACGAAGGGCGACAGTGAGAGGAGAAGAGATATCGCCGCAGTCTAATGTTGAATTATAAAACATTCATTCTGCTACCAGTTTTTGAAGTTGTTGCTTTTTTTTTTTTCTTCTCTCCCACGTTTGGAAGCACAGATAAAAACAACAACAAAAAAAAAACCCTCACAAAAACTGATTGATGGCTTGCCCAGAGATGAAGAAGAAAAGCAAATTGGCCCACATTTGTCACAAGACTCTGAGCGGGAGCTCTGATCACAACTGCATCAGATCCCCTGGAAAAAACAAAAAAAAAACAAAACTCCACAGCCGCAGTTTCTACCGGAGCGATGGCACATATGGGGTGGGGTGGGGGGGACCTTCAACCATAACTATCTAACAGTGTGACATCATCATAGGAGATCACCGGGAGTTCGTCGGTTAGCAGTCAGTCGAACAAATGTCGCACCTGCGTCTTCGCGGCCGTGGTCGCTGCAGCCGGAAAAACCCGCAACTCCGAGAACCCCACATTTACACATCAATTATATACAGTGCTTCCAAAAAATGTTTGTTTTATTAATTTTATTACGGGAAAAAAAATATGTTAGAACAAATTCCCCTTTGCCAAACTGAAATAATTCCATGAGGATGCAGGAAAGTCATTCCCCTTTGATGTCTAACACCGTATTGTTTCGAATATATGACGCGCTTTTATTCTTCTTCTGGGATAGACATCTGAAAAAAACTGGGGTTGTCTAATAATGAGGGTGGTCTTATATTCAAAATAATACGGTATGTCAGGTTTTGTTGAGTTTTTAAGAAGCACAACTGTTTTTAAGTCGCAGCAATTAAACTTTAGCGTCCAAGAAAAGATGGAGAGTGAGAGATTTGCTTTTCCTCTCTTTTAGAGAACGAAATCAAAAAGATTTGCCTAAATTTAATATGCATTCAGTACAGAGATGTACACAATTAGCTTAGCTTAGCATAGCATAAAGACAGGAAGGAGGCTGTGTCCAAGTTCAACAGTACACCAAACATGAAACCTTAGATTAAATGTGTATCCTGCAATGTGAAAAAACAGTTTTAAATTCATATGAATTCATCTTTGAAAAACTTTGAAAACAAAACGTTAGCTTGTCTCAGTCATGCTACTCCTGTTTGCATCGTTTCCATATTTACCGTCACAGAGGATCAACAACTTTCCAAAAGCTGCAATGCTGTCCAACACTGCAAATGTCAGGATATATAAAATCATTTACAAAAATGAACACATCTTACAAATCTATTTATTTAAAAAACATCATGATTCATCACTCATTGCATTAAAATGACAAATAAAAAGACACTGGGGGAAGTCTTGCAGTGACACGTTTAGTGGTGTGTATTAATGTTGGCACAGAGCCCGAAATATTCACCCTTAATCTACCTCGAGCGTTGTAAATGTGTGTGTGTATGTTCATGATATAGTTGCATATAATTATTTCTGGAGACTGCAACAGCGCTTTCACAGAGAGGCACACACACACACACACACACACACACACACACACGCTTGTGCAGAGTGTCACCTTCAATCATGCCAAAATACGCGTTTCCAGTAAAAGTGGCGTCCCAAACACAACAGTGGACGATGGACAGCTTCTGCTGAATTTATGATGCGAGATCATTTGGTTCGAAGAACGCTGGCTACAATGAAGGTTCCAAAATTCAACAACCAAAGTGTTATTGTTGCTTTAATTGTACATTCAGTATGTGTGGAGTTAATTTATATGAAAAAAGAAAAATGCAAAACGAAACATCCCACAAATCCTAAGAGTACCATCAGATATTTATAGTTGTCAGGTAGCAGCATTAATCCCTTTGTTCTGGCTTCCTGGCCAGGTTACAAAACACAAGCTGGAGGGGTGATACATGCTCCGTTCAGATATGAAACATCCATGAGAATTTTGGCTCTGATTGAGGGTGAAAAATAAGCTTTACAAGACCCGACTACTGCCTGATATTGCTCATGAAGTTCTGGTATTTGCTTAAAATACTATCATACACAACCCAATACCAGCTCAGTCAGTTGAGAGGGAAACACAAGCTTGGATCCTGCAGTACAAAAACATCCTCTCTGCTGAAACTGTGTTCACACACACACACACACACACACACACACGTCAAAACGATACAACCGCAAGTTCATTCACTTGCTATAAAAACACCACAGAGACGCAGCAGGTCTGACACGGCGGCTGCGGCGGACTTCCTGAAATCACCTGTTAACAGCAGATTTCTTCCTCTTTTTTTTTCTACAAATGTGATTTCTGTATTGCCAGTTAAGTGCAACGTCAACTTCCCAGTTTAGTCTCCGACAGAGCAGGAAAAACCAAAAACCAAAAACCATCTCTCGTATCTTAAAGTGGGATGCATCTCGTGTTGGGAGTTGAAATAAGTCAAATAAAATGTGGGTTCGTATTCATAGGAAGAGTTCAACATTTTGAGGAATGCTTGTTTGCCAGAGGGAAGTCCAGGACTAAACCGCTAACCAAGCTAAACCAGAAATTGGGGTGGGGGGAGTGCCAAAGATTCACTGACATGGAAATGAGAGAATGGCACTTGGGGAAAAACTAGAAGAAGTCTAAACGAGTTTCTTGGGGCGAAATGTTTTCTTTCTGTTAGCTTAATCTGTGTTCCCACTGAACTATCATACACATTTCAAATATCTATCGGCGCACGGCACATGGAACAGATTACGTGACATCTTAGTTTGGCAAATGGACTTTCTTTTTAATCCCTTGCTGAAAGTGCTATGACACAATGGTGCGGTGCGCGCAGGGGGACGGCCACGGTTAGCTTCGCTGAGAGGTGGAGGCAAGCTGTGCATAAATAAACCTACTCATGTGTTTGTTTAACCTGCAGTTGGGTAGAGCTGTAAAAAAAAAAAAAAGGCAATTTGATTCAGATATAAAACAATATGTTGGTTTTACAGTTGAGTTTTATGTAAAGTTTCAATCAAACGCCACGGAGCTAAGCTAGCTGTTTAGCCCTGCATCATGTCTGTAAGCTAGCTTAACGAAGCTAACACGTCACCGAATAAGCACATGTAGTCGCTTCTCCACTTCATGGGTCGACTCTAGCTAGACTCAACTTGGGGTCGTTGGTTATCCACGGGTTAATAGTCGTGGGTAGTAAAGGCTACTTGGATGTTCACTGACTGGTACCTGCTCTACTATGTAGGTGTACTTTTGTGTGGTTGTGGATAAACAGGGATACGCTCCCCTGTGGTGTGTTGTGTTGAAGATGGCTTTAAGGCAGTTGTATGCAGTAATGTTATTATGACTCGCTAAACAGAGGTGGACAAAATTCTGGTACCAAAAAGCAAATCGTCTCAAAATGTTGGACAATTCCTTTAAAAATAAATAAATAAAACTTGTTTCATTTATATATCTAGATATGTATCTATATATATGAAATATGAGGCTGCAAACTGCTGAAAACACTCTGAGCCTCTTGCACCATCCACTACACTGTGATCACATGACAGTCAAGATCACATGAAAGACAAGATTAGAGGACGGCTACGTCTACATGTCTGGTTGCAGGCGACTTTGATGTCATCAAAATGTGACCCTGGAAAAGGCTCTTGTTGCTCGTGAATGACATCAATCTGGTATTATAAAACACTACATGCAACTCTGTCTCACATATTGTAGCACGGCACTCGCACAGTGTACGAAACACACGCGCGGGCGGGCGCGCGCGCGCACACACACACACACGACTGCGGGTACATTTCTGAATATTTATAAAAGAAGAGTGCTTGCTTTAACCACTTTTTTTATTAGTGGCTGTTCAAGTGTTGATCTGAACCAAACGCACGTCCATGAGTTCAAACATTGGCACTAGTATATCACACACACAAACACGCTAACTGCATATCTCCTTGTAAAGCTTAAAAACGTCTCTTTTTAAAATCTCTTAATTTTCAAAAAACTAGAGTTGAGAATAAAGGTAAATATTGTCCCTTTGTCAAGGTAGGAATACTCTGGGTTGGTAGTTGTAGTGCAATACCTCTCCCGGGGAAAGGACGCGGAGCACTTTTTCATTTCCTGCAACTTCTGCTGCCTGTATGATGGTTCCTCCACAGAAATGAAGCTCAGGCTGCCTAACCTGTCACGTCACTGCAAACACAAAATAACTTTACCTCAGGTATTCATTTAAACCCATGCAGAAACACTGAAATGCCTTCTTCTCCAATCTCAGAGAAAACTGCATTTTTCCACAAAAAAAACAAAAAAAAAAAGAACACAAAGGTGATTTGCAAGGAGCCTCGACTCCCAAGAAAAAGAGGTCCAGCCCGAGCCCTTCATTTGTTATTCCTAGTGTTTATAGAGGCAGCAGTTCTGCGAAGTGGTCCTTTATTCCCAAGTGGCAGTGAAGTCTCCTCCAAAATGTACCTCTGGATTGCTCAGTTTCTCAGAGCGCTGTGGCCATAACAGCGAGCAAATAGGTCTCTAAAAAAAAACCAAAAAAATGACGACAAAACAAAACACTGGAAGCACCACAGATTTGTGAAGTCTCGAAGGCTATTTCCCAGTTGGTGGTGGTCAGAGTCCCCTGCTCCTCCACTGCAGAGCACCTGTTAAAGCACTACGATTGGTCTTCTATCTCCAGAAAAGTCATTTTAATCCCAACGTCCGTCGCCTGGAAACAACTGGGTGTCCCAGAAGTCGTCTACAGGCGTGTGTCTATTGTGCGTGTGATGTTTCCTGTGAGCGCTGCAGTGTGTGGATGCAGGGGAAAGTGTTTGTCAGTCCATCTCCAGGTCCATCAGTTTGTTGCGCGAGCGAGGAGTGTGCGCGGTGTTACGGCAGCAGCACTGGGCGCAAACCAGACCCAGGACAAGCGAGAAGAGGCCGACACCTGGTGACACACCGCAAGGTGGAAAACAAAAACAAAGCTTTTCAGGGTGGGTGCTTTTTAATAATCTTTCTTCATCACTCCAGATTGGTTTTGCATTATCACCCCCCCCCCCCCGCTCGATACTGTCAACACGGATTATTTTCATATCACAGTAGCGTGAGAAGTTGCAGCAAGTTCAGCCTCGGTGCCAACTGAAGCATGTTTTATTGATTGTCATTGGCTATATTAAGCCTGACCAAATTATGATTCTTGCCTTATTTAAATCCACTGTGGACTGACAATGCCAGCTGTCACTCAAGTGTCCTAAATAAGCACAGAGCAGCGCCGTCGGAGGGTAATTTATGATCATGCTACGATTCTGGCGAGTCTCCAAATGCAGGCAGCGCAGACACAGAGCTCATCTGCTGGAGTATCGATTGCAAGGGGATGGACAGGCTTGATGCTTGTTCTTACAGAGAAATTTCCAAGACTTTTCAATGACTTTTCTAGTTTTTGATTTTTCACGACCATACGTTTTCTGAAAAGAAGGTTGTATTACCTATTGAGGCCGACACACCGTACAGGAGCGGTAACTTTAGGGACTCCCAGACTGGAGAAGGAGAGAGAAGAAAAGAGATTTGGTGAGACAACGGTGCCTTCAAAATAAAGAATTCTTTACATCCGCACAGCTTTACAGCCGGTGTATTCATCTGCACAGCAACACACACACACACACACACACACACACACCTGCAAATCGGACAGTCAGGAAGATCCGGGATGACGTCAGCTCTCCAGCTTGAGTCCAGGCTCCTGTGGAGGCCGACAGGTACCAGGGAGTGGCGATACAGTGGTATTCACCGCTGTCACTGGAAAAACACAATCACGCGCTGAGATTCAGGCATAAATCACGATAAAGAGTGATGAGAAAATTCACTCACCTGTCCTGAGCCCCGTGAATGTTCAACATGTAGGAATGTGTGTCTTCTCGCTCTATTGAAACGTCACTGGAGGAGTTGCGATACTCCTTCTTCACCACGCCAAATCGGTCCACGCTGGCTACTTGTGTCATGGTCTGTCCGCCACGCAGCCTGGTGAAAAACCAACGCACCTCGTACGCCAGGTCATCTAGAGGAGACAGACAGAGATAAACCTGTGACCACGCCGTTCAACTCTGTGGTCAAAACCAATGTAGCAGTTTTGGGGTTTTTTTTTTGTTTATTTTGATGGAGCCAGGCTAGGCTAGTGCTACGCTAGGCTAGTGCTATGCTAGTGCTATGCTAGGCTAGTGCTACGCTACATTAAACTCAAGAAACTCTGACTAATATTGTGTACTGTAGGTCTAGAATTTTTTTTAAAATACAATGCTGTTCTAAAAATGTTTAACATATTAAGACATTAAAAACACATTTTTGAGAAGAGCTTCCTGAAAAACATCTGTATTTCTCAGCCTCTGTGGTGGATAAACATGAAATAAGACATTTATCTTCTACTCGAAATGAATTTCTGTTGCCTTACTTTTCCTTTAGTGTACTTTTTTTTTAAACTAATACACACACACACACAAAACCTGACAGGAACTTCACATCTCATTTGCAAACATTCCCTCTTCAGGGTCTAATAGTAAGACTTGAACCGTTGCTTTGGATTTAGATGAGCGATGTAGGAGGTTCCCCTTCCTGGATGGAGTGAGAATATTAACGATGACTCAATCCATTCTAATTAATATTCCAAGTTACAGCCCCTGTTCTCCCCAGTTGGTGCTCTGAAATGCACAAATATTTAATATGTCAATACAGGAATAAAATATAATGAGAGAGAGGGATTCTTTGTTTCTAGTTCAGCACCACGACGACAGCGAGTCCAGGATGCTCGACAACACCTCCGTTATCAATCATTAACATGCCGCTGTTCCTTTTCTTGTGGTGAGAGAGGAGAAGATGAAAAAGACAAGAGGTGGACACGCAACATAGAAGGCAGGATAGTGATGACAAAAGGAAGAATTTGTGATAATAGATGTAATCTTTGGGAAGGGGGGGGGGAGGCGCGCAAGCTAATTATTTGTGAGCGCAGGAGGTAGCAAGAGAGCGAGAAGGAAAGAGATAGAGAGAGACAGAAGCACAAACTAGTCATTAGTCTGTCATGGAGAGAGGGACTATTAGCACTGTGCCTCCCACACACACACACACACACACACAATAAAAACCCCATGCAGCCTTAGTCACCCTCTGTCATTTAGGAGACAAATAGAGGATACAGTTAAAAAAAAAAAATAAAGAGAACATTTGCGAATGACAGTGTGAGAAAAGGAAAAAAGGAAGACAAATGACGATGAAAAACAATTACGGGAAAAGGGGGGTGAAAAAAAAGATGAGCGATGGAGAAAGGAAGAGGATGAAAGAAGAGAATGGAGCGAATATAATGAAGAGAGAGAGTGAGGAGGAGAGTGAACTCACCCAGAGCGGCGTAATGAATCACATCTCAATTTCTCTCTCCCTCTCTTCCCTAATGGTTTTAATATTCAAGTGCTACATCATTAAAACTCAATGGCGGCGGCGGCGGCGATGACGGCAGGAATAATCCAACCTCGGTTCTAGTTTGGTGGACATATTAATCACCACCTGAGAACTCCGCGTGTGCGCCCTTGATCGAATTCAGTTTTCCAGGGGATGATTTGACTTTGTCTGGTTCAAACGTCTCCTTGATCGCCGCTTCACCCGGTGGGAAACACCCGGCAAACTTTTAAACAGTACTGAGAACAGCGAACATGCGCGTTTACACTACACGGAGCCCAATGTTGCAGGTATAATCTGAATTAGTGCTTAATCCAAATCAAAAGTAGCTCATGTAACCAGATGAAGAGTCTGGTCAGATCGACTGGAGAAGTGGAGCGTAATCCTTTGATAATCCAATCAATAGGACGAATGTCATCATGTCAACTTGTCATCTGATCACTACAGAAGAATCCAACGATGAAGAAGAGCAGTGTCCAGGAGGAAGAGGAGTGCACGCACACACACACACACACACACACACACACACACACACACACACACACACACACACACACACACACACACACACACCCCCATAGCTTGAAGGAGTTGTTCCAACAAGAAAGGACTCCAACGCATCATCACACTCAGATGATTGAGAACTTCTTAGCCTCGTGAGTAAAAACTGCTACAATAAATTACCGGAGTATGTCGTTGTCTTCCTACCGCTGGAGTTGATTCGCCCCCTGCTGGTTGATAATAGAATGCAGGTGAAATTTTGAAGCTGACCGCAAAAGTTTTATTGACACATTATTTCACCGGCCGCTCACTTTATTCTTAACTGGATGTTATTGTTGTCGCCACGTCTAGAATTATATATCCCGATTCATTAATGCCGATTCTATAATTCTGGAGTCTGACCAACAATCACGCAGTTTCCTGAACATAAGTACTTAGAAAGATACTACTATGCCGTGAGTGGCCAAAAACCGAGATTCCGTCTGTATTTTACGTGTCCTCAGATGATTATTTACCTTCAAGCTAAAGACATAATTACACATTTCAAACCTGAAATTGAGTCAGAAATACCTCCAGAGAGTCTTTCAAGGTGAGAAAAATAACAAACCATCTTTAAAGGTCACCGAGAATGAAAACCATCGTTTTCCTGTTTTTTGTATTTATTCAACGTCCCCCAGTTGTGGGGAACACACACAAAGTGTGAGGCAGTGTCATAACCTCTGTTTGAAGTATCTCCCCTTTTTTGAACCGCCGCAGGAAAATGGACCAATGCGTTTTTGGCTGAAGTGTTACGTCACAGTTCAGTCAGTGCCCCCCCACTCACACACACTGAACCCACCCCTTTCATACACGCCCCTTCGACATGTTTCGGGAGGGGGGCGATTTACGTGAGCGAGCCGAGTGAGTGCAGCTCTCTCGTGTCGCCCGCTAGCGCGACACAAACTGGAGCCTGCAGCAGCAGCACTGACTGAGCAGATTGATTGAATGAATGGCCTTGATAGAATTGAGAGCTTTGTTTTATCTGCGCTGTCTGTCGCTAGCTGGCCTGGCCTGGCTTGAGGGGGAAGGAATCTCGCCAGCCAGGCAGGCTACCAAGGGGCCAGGCCAACGGGAAAACTCCCGGTTGTCCCGACGGCCACCCCGCCACTGCATATACGGCTGGATCCGCGAATGGGCCGTGGCTACTTGGTATCTTATCTTACGAATGTTGTTGTTGGATATGGAATGTTGTCAATTGACAGGAGCAGTCACAGTTAGCACCAGTGACAGGTAGCCGAGAAAGTGGGAGTACTTTCTTTTCAGTGACAGTGAGGGCAGCCAATCACCGAGTAGTACTTCAATGAGGTTGCCAGATAAACAACGGCAACCGACTGCCGTCAACTCATGCACTTGCATAAATAATGAGGTTGCCAGATGAGGTCAGAAACGACGCCAATAGGGACAAACGACGCATTCTAAACCCAACATGGTAGCATAGCGGTTTCAGAGAGCCTTTAGGAAGGTTCTGAGCCATTACAGACCCAAACATTTTGTGTGGGGTTACATATCACATCCCAGAACAAGAATTAATACCCCCTTCAACCTCTCTATGGCGCCTTTAAGGTCAGCGATCAAAGACAACAATAAAAACTACCTCGGGTTCTCAAGAGGAAGTACGAGGGGGAAGACCGCCTCTCGTCTTCACACGGTTAAATCTGACCACACGGGACGACGACGACGAAGATGATGATGATGATGAGGATGCACTCGGACAGCGCATAGGGGAGAGTAGTTTTGGAGCAAGTAGCCAAGCGCTCCATCTAACAAGAGAGGAGGAAACAGGAGGTGACACGAAAGGGGGGGGGGGGTCAACTGACCACTGACCACACACACACACACACACACACACACACACAAGCACACACACACACACCCTCCAGACTTGCTGACCAGAATCAGCTGATGAGTAAAGTTCTGACAATGAGAGAAGGCTGATTTCGGCATGGACGTCCTGAGGGAAGCCCGCATGGCTCCTGGCTGGAGCATAAAGATGGTAACATTTCTGATATCATTTTGCTGCAGTAGCCTTCCTTGGTTTGCTATGTTTGCGAGGTCATGGATGTTTTAAAAGAAAGCCTCAGGGGCTGCACAGGAGAACAGAACATGCCGACCTCCAGTTTAATCCTTCGTTAACTTAAAGCGTCAAAAAAAACGTTTGAAACCAAACCTTGAATGATAATCTGGAGTCATTTCTGACTCATTTTCAGGTTTGAAACGCCGGTAAAGTGTAAACCTTCTCGACTTCCAAAATGTCCTGGAACTGAGCCCGTCATCGTTTATCCAGCTGGCACTGGGAATTGAACCAGCAACCATCTGGTCTCAAGTTTGCTCTTCTAACCTTTGGACCGCAAACCTTTTAAAACTCCTAAAAAAAAAGGACTTCCACAGTATTTGTGGACTAGGACTAAAGCTGAACCGACTGGTTCACCACCTGGTGCTGACTCCGCCTTGCTGCTTTGACATTTAGGGTGGAAATACACATTTCAAGCTGTTTTAGCATACTGTCCACATATGTGGATTATTCCCCGTTGCCCGCATCTACACAGGCGGGGGGGGGGGGGGGGTTGTCTTGGCCGACAGTGAGGATTCCTACGCCGACCCACCAATAAGCGCTCCCGTCGGTACATTCTTCAATAAAGGGGAACAGGTGGAGGTGAAGATGAAGGATGGGCGTCATAAGTGTGATGCTCTCTCGTGGTGTGGACTCAAAGTGACCTCATGAATCAAACCCCGGCAATCACGTCACACAGTTTATTGAACTGCAAAACTACTGTACATCCACGACTAACATGTCATCTTATTACGTGCGATGTGATGTTATTACTTTTCTACTTTAGCACCATGTTTCACCAGTTTGAATCGAGAGTCCTCCTCCCTTCACAGACCTGCTGTTTAAATCAGAATTACGACACAAAAACCTCACCCGAATCGTTCCAAACGTCCTCATCTTCAGTTTCATCTCTAAATGAAGTGCTTTTGAGAATCAGCCCCGGCTTGGATTCAACCTCTCTTACCTGCTTCCAGCTCCAGATCTCATTATTGATTAAAATGATGGGGCGTTACAATCTTTGATTTGTCGCTCAAGTTGGACTGCAGTTTGGGGGGTAAAGTCAAGAACCTGGCATTGAACTGACAGCATATTTTCCTTTCTGACACATATGCAAACCATTTCCATCCCTTATATAATCACGTCATGTGAAAACTGCTTTGCTGACGGTTGAGATAATATATATGTGTTTCTCTGACGTGCTGATAACGGCAGGTTACTATCTGACTTTGCCATTCATGATCAAAGACACGCTTTGCATAATTCCACGGGACTGGCGCGCGAACTCGTCTTGTTTCAGCGACGATATTCGAGGAACGCAGCTATAATTAGAAAGCCTCTGCTTTCTTACAGTTAGCCCCACATCCTTTACTTTTCTTTGTTCTTGACAGCAGAGAGGACGGAGACTGAGGAGTGGGAGGGAGAGGATTGGAAACTCTTAGTGACTGAGGAGATTATTTTGTTTATCACGCCACCATAAACCAACACCAAGAGGCATTCAGCAACACATCTCAAGCTGGAGAGCATGTAGTATCACCAGAGACCCCCTCGTCTCCGCCCCACGGGGAGGTGCTAGAGGAGTATCCGATCCCCCACCAGGAGGTTGACGCACAGCTTCTCCCTGACAGCTGTTCCTCTGCTGTACCCCCCCCCCCCGATGAACCCACTCACTCCTAACAGGATCAGCTAAAGTTGGCCTTGCTGCATTGCTGGTGACCAGAGGGAAACAGACCTGGTGAAACTTTTCTTCGGTGGTGGAACCTGCATTATTGAGTCAGATTGAGCTCTGGACTTAAAAGACGGCTCGTAATTCGTTCGACAGGTTTGTTATTCTGCACCGTTGACGTGCGTGCTTTCTTCCAGCACTGTTAGAAATCACTCGCTACCTTTAAAAAAAATCAAGACAATACTCAATTTTTTTTCCTGGTCACTGGCTATTTTTTACATGGAAGCCAATATTTCCTGACATAAAATCCTATTAAAATGCTGCCATATAAACAGCATTGTCAGGTATTAGTCGCAGGAAGCATTAACGGCATTAAGACGAGCAGTGTCCTGATCCGAAGCGCATCATTGACGTGCACCGAAGACGTGTTTACACCTTGGTCACACTGTGACGTACTTCTAGAGTTTTTGCAGCGTTCTTTGATGTTTATGACAGTTGAACTGCTTTACGGCGCATGGTTCAGGTTCCTGCAAGTGTTACAATCCTGTTTGTGAGCATTTTTTTTTTTTTGCATTATTAGCAACAAAAAAAGAAAAGAAAATCAAAGTGTAAACTGTCACAACATAACATAAATTGCATCGGGTCAAACTCTGGAACGAATCTCTGACGCACAACTGAAGTACAAACACTAACCTCGTGTCAACGCCTTCATTGCAATATTATCTTAGAATAAGGTGAATTATAGCCGTCCATGTAAATGTAGCCTCGGAGACACATAAAGTGGTTAAATTCAACCTTTATGACAGTTATAATTAGCAATATCGTCAATTTTTAGTGCCCGGCCCTTCTATCCAGCGCAGCAGCTTCTCCAAGCGATGCAGGCGGGTGTTTGGATGGCGGCAGAGGAGAAACTACGGCACATCTCTAACAGAATATCTGTCTCTTGTCTGAGCTAATAAAAGTAAAATGGCTGTATGTGAAAATGAAGACAGGCTGATTGGATTTTTCCCTGATTAATCCCTTGGGGAGACTCTAAAGCACACAAACAGAGACACACAAAAGACTTGACAATTACCAGCGAACGCTTGTAATGAAAATGTTTGTGTGTTCTCTGCTCCATAAAGCAGGGCCGCACTGGTGGAGAGGAATACTAAACACAATAAAAACACTATTTAGCCTGGCAGAAACGGAGCTACTAGAGTGCAAAGTTTCCCTCGTTACTGGCTGCATGCTGAATGAGACCTCCAAGTAGATGAAGGGAAATTCCACTTGGTGGTGAACGGTGTTGCTGTCCGTTAGGGTTTGGTACAGAGATGCTAATCCTCATGCTAGCTGGTGGTGATTTATAAATGGTGCTCTTAGTTCATTTTTAAGATTTTCTGCCTTTTCTGTTTTAACCGAAGACCATTTTTCAAATCAGCCAGGTGGATATGGCTCTAGTTCATGGGTACTTGCCGGAATATATGTGATGCTACCAAGTACCGAGCGACGCACGATGCACAGTCGAGCTAATGGCAAACCAAACACGGACCCAAAAGTAGTTCCACTTCTTAAAACTTGATCTGCTCTCTGCAATATTTTTCATGCAGAACAGAAAGTTGGCTACACGTTTTCGAAAAACACAGTTAAGCACAAAGTCTACCGAGAAAGTAGCTCCCCTGCAGCCGCTGAAGCTAGCATTAGCATTAGCTGAAAAAAGTGAGAAAGAGCAGCGAAGGCTATTTGTATGTACGATTTTTTTTTTTTTAATTCCTCTCACCATTTTTTCGCTCTCCTTGAAACCTTTTTTTCATGGATGTTTGAATACCATGTTTTATATCCAAGGTTTTTATGCTGATTTTTGACAGGTAGCAATGTTGATATTTTCTATATGTTAGTTACATTTTGTATACACGGTAAAATACATGTGCAAGTAGTTGTAGAACACTTGGAAGGCCCCATAAATAACACATTTAATGCATTTCCTCAGTCTTGAGCAAAAACTGGGACAATATAAATATCAAGCTGGTGATAAATTGTGCATTTTTGATGCTATCAGTCACAAAACTGAGGTTAAATGATGCATTCCCAGTTTACTGCAGTTGTACTGTTTCTACCAGCTTCTGATCCCCGAAACAGTCACACCGCCTTCGTCTAACTTCATCTCGGGCTCTCCGGTTCTTCCGCCTCATACCAAAAACTTCAATCTTTAAACACATTAAACTTCAGTCTTGGCAGTCTGATCACACTGAAATCCTCCTTTAACGCCGCTCCCATTTCTGTTTAACTGCGGGACCTAATGGAGTGAAAATGATGGCACTATTCTGCTCTTTAGGAGTGGCTCCTCAATATTTTCAATTTGTGTTTTACCGTCAACTCATCCTCTCTTGTTTCCACTCAGCTCCACTCTTTTCTACCCCCCCCTCCATGTTGGGTTGTCTACCATTTGCTCTAGGTTTTAATCCTGAGAGTGAGACGATGCTTGATGTTACACGTTCTTCTTCTGTTTTGTTTTGGGGTTTTTTGGACGACAAATACGAAAAACGACAATCAAATACCGTGCGTGAAACTTACTTTTGGAGCTCTGAATCTGTGCGCACCCCCCGCCCCCCGTCTCTTTATTTATCTTATAACTGAAAAATGGCATCGTCAAACGTATTTCAAAGTTAGCGAGAGAACAGACCTGAAAGAAGAATGTGTCTGCGTTCAGTGGAGAAACAAAAAGCTGATGTTTGTAGCTCACTGAAAAGTCCACGTTGTTGTCCTGACGGATCGAGAAAAATCATTCAAATATGAATAAATTGGCTCCGATTCAGCTGCCGAGATGTTTCATGTCAACTCCGTCTGTCCCCGGCTTTTATCTAACACACTGAATAGCAGTTTACGAATTCTTAGAGCCTTTTATGTTCGTTGTCAATAACGAGGACTGATGTTGTCAATCTTTCTTGGTTAAAACAAAATTTTTAAAAAAGGACATTTTATGAGATTTGTAGTCCGAGGGAAGTTAGTTTGTAGATTGCAAAACCGAACGAGTGTCAATGGGATGTCGGGAATTTCAAATGGAACCCCCTCTGAGGTCGGAATTCCTCCTTGGAGACTTGGACATACCCGGTGAACCCAGAGGTCACAATTCAAAATGGCTGCTGTGTATCAGTCGGGTGAGGACTTCGACAATATACAGTTTTTAGCAGCTCAGCGTCTAATTTGTAGATTAAATCAGTTATGCAGTGTCATACTGAATCGGTAGGCATGCTGCTACAATGTTTATATGTGGAAAATTCGTCCCAGAATGTTATCAACTCTTGTTGTTGTCAGCAGCTGTGTGGTTTTGACTCTGCCCCGCCTCTCCTACTGGAAGGTGGTCAGCATTAGCATAGCATTAGCATCTGTTCCTGATACTCCACCTGCGCGGTCGCGGGAAGTGTGATGCGATATATTGAGACCTTCAGGGACCATTTTGAGTGAACTTTTTAGCACGAACAGGAAGCAAAATTATGCATCACATCATAAAGAAAATAAAAACAAATGTGACATGGGGGTGACATTCGATACATGGTAAAGCATCACCCAGCTCAACTGCAAACAAACAATTAGCTGAGTTGTGAGGCCAGGTCATGCTAACAGGAAGTAGCCTGTAGCGTAGCCAACTACTTGACCCGCTCGATGAGACCGGTTCTCGGTTGGAGAGTCTCTCTCCGCAGTCATGGACCCATCTAGCAAATCGGGTCCAGTCTCATCTCCAGGGACCCCTACTACACCACCCATCTCCTCTCATCATCACCCCCCTACTTCATATTGTCAATCCTCTCTTCAGCTACTCTTCTCTTTCTTTCTCTTGCCACTTTGTTAGAATTCCCTGCTTCTCTCCTTCTCTGTATTCTTTTTTTTTTTTTTTTTTAGAGAGGGAGGGGGGACTTTGCATGCTGTTCTCGAGCCACTCTTCCTCCATTTACTGGCTCCTCTATTCACTCTCTTGCTCACTTTAACAATCTGTTTAGCTCCCTCCACTTTTCCCCTCATTCACTCCCACCTTCTCTCTCTCTCTCTCTCTCTCTCTCCATCTCGTCGCCTATTCTTTCTCTACCTCGTTCTGTCTCCCCGGCCGGCTAACGGAGCGTGAGATTGGCTAATTAACGGCTGCCTGTCGGCCCTGCATAGACAGCTGGGTAATTTGGTGAAAGAAGAGAGGAGAAGAGAGGAGAGGAGGAAGGAAATGAGGAGCCAAAAGGGGAGAAAACTCTACCAGTTATCATAAAAGCCTAAAAACTGTGTTGCTTGTCACCTAACAACACAAAAATGGGAGAACAGGACTTGTGCAAATGTGTGAGGGACCAAAAATTCAAATTCCTGGTTGATATCACACTATAACATGATTGGTGATTTAAAGCTACATATGTTAACTGTCTTATAATTAGATATTCGCCTTAATTTCTGTTTGTTAATCAATCCTTCCTGACACTGTGACATGTAAAATATGTCAACGCTGTACGGTGGAATTCTTAAAATGATAAAGTCACAGTTGTCTCATGCCAGGAAAATGACTTTTTGGAGGCCAATTCATAAACTAATAGCAAAAAAGGTGACTATTTAACGAGAAAACAGTTTTAAAACAGGGTTTTTTGTGAATTAAGAACATAAAACTTGAATGGGATTTGCTTTGACAGGATCACTGGTGGAATTTAGTTTATTTACACCAAAGAATATCAGAGTCGAGTCAGATTTTCCTCCAACAGGCTAAAAAAGAGACACTGTGTTAGCCAGTGAGGCACAAAGCTTCATATCTCCCGGGAGAAACATGCTGCTACTTTAACAAAAGAATTTCAGGGCGAGAAAGAAAAAAGGAAAAAAAAAAAATGTTGAAAAGACTTCAACAATTTTAAAGTGGCTTCAAAACTGAGAGAAAACTCTCTCTAATACCACTGTTTAAAGTATGAAGAGTCTGTCAAACACACACTTCCATGACTGGAATAACATGCCAGTCATTCCAGGGGTAATAAATACTCTGTGTGTGTGTGTGTGTGTGTGTGTGTGCGCGTGCATGCAGCGGCACACGGAGAGAACACATTAAAACCCAACACACGGAAAAAAGACACAAACACACAAGAACACACACGCGCGCGCGCGCACACACACGCGTTTGTGTGGCTGATTTCTTCTGTAAATCATTAATAAAACTGCGAAATCAGCAGCATGGTGAGTACAATCACTAATCATGAGATGATTTTGTGCGTATTTGTGGGTTTCAACATCATCAAAACAAGCTCCAACAGGAGATACGTTTTCAGCCATCTCTGAGGAATGTAACCACACACACACACACACACACACACACACACACACACACACACACACACGTGACTGCAAAACCTTTCCAGTAATTTTCTCAAGTTCTCCTCTCATCTCATTGTGCCAGTTAGGATGAAACAAACAACCATTTGCAAACGTGCACGCAAACACACACGCACACAGGTAAAGCTTTGAGGTTTTGACCGCGCAACTGTCCTGACATGTGATCTGAGGTACATGCAGGAACAAAAAGGTACTGCATTATTGTTAACCACATGCTGCCACACCCTGCCCTGTGTGTGTGTGTGTGTGTGTGTGTGTGTGTGTGTGTGTGTGTGTGTGTGTCTGAGTAGAACACCTGATGGTCTGGCTGTAGTCCAAACATGAACCAACATAAGCACAACACCTTTGTTGTCGCACAACAGTAGTCACTCCTTCACTTTCTCTGCTCGGGATTAACCTGCGTCTCAGAGAAACTGTTAGCATTGTGCAGGTGGAACTGTATGGAAATTAGCATTAGCTACACTAGCATACAAGTGAAGCTAAGTATGATCTGACCTCCATTGTTGACATGTGACTTCATGAACATGGGAGCTGTTTATCATCACACACAGGTACAGCTAACACATGTGTCACAATGTTTAGCATTGTTTTAGCATATGCTATATCTACAGAAGAAAGAAGGGCATTCTAAGGGACAAATGGGTTGTACAGAGTTGACACTTTTCACATGCACAACAGGTACAGTGGCCTGTAGCGGCAGATTTAGGCAACCACAATGGCACCGGTGGCACAATGGAGGTGTTCCTTCTGAGATTCAGTCATTTTTAAAACCCGGAGGGTCACATGGTCGAGCGATGAGGAGAGCGATCCAGAGATCTGGAACGATTGTTGATCGCAGTGACGGACCGTAGCGACTCGCTAGGCAAACACACCCGGTGTGCGTTTTAGTGGAATCAGGTGTTCTGCTGAGACTGAGGGTGGTGGTGGTGGTGGTGGTGAATGTGAGGATCTGGTCTTCATAGGTGAGTCAACAAGCTCCGAATGAACAATTCGTACGTTGAGGATGAGCCAGACAGCGCTCTGGGCAGGTTCAGTTTACCTTAATCACATGATATTTAACGACATGACACCCAAAGGGGGGAAAAATCATGAGTCACCGTGACCGTTGAGGAAACAGCCTCCTGAGATGTCTAAAGGGTGAGTCCGCCCAAACCACAACATTCTTCCCTCTAAACTACATCTCGCCTCACTTTTAGTGTCAGTGTTATGTTTGGACATGCCGCCATCTCACCAGTATAAACCAGAGACCTCACTGGAGACACTTTATATAACTACTCAATGAATGATATACTGCTAATACTGCTTCCAATGCAGTATCCGCATGAATATAACAGTATCCCTTTCTGGCTTCCTCTCAGCTGGGACGCTGAGGGGGGATTTCTACCCATGATGCAGCTGTGTTAGAGAGCACGCTTAACAACAACAACAACAATCCCTGCAGTGTTTATCTGCTCGGAGTCTACATGTTTGTTCACCCTCCACACGCGCGCGCGCGCACACACACACACACACACACACACGCACATATTCCAGGTGCAAAGGAACATACACACCAGGATTCCAACCACATGTTGGACGGAAGAAGAAAGACGCTAGAGGGGGAAGAGAATGTGACAGATGGGCAGAGCGGTGCGTGACACATGTTTAAGTAAGCAGCATGGAGTCATGAGGAAGAGGAGGGAGGGAGGGTGCACGAGTGTTTAGAATGAGGACGGAGAGGAAGAAGAGACAGAAGAACAGAGGGATGAGGGGAGAGATGGTGGGCTAATGTGCACACAGAAGTGAAGAGATGGGTGGGACATTAGAAATAATTCATCTGTTTCACCAGTGTCTCTGTGCTTTAGGGAAAGTACCTTTACTACAACACTGAAGTATTCTGCTGTAATTTATTGCCATATTTCCAATTTATTACATTTAGGGGGAAAACATGACAAGACTCTATTTATACTGCAGGTAGGGCTATTGTAAAATAAATAATAATAATGTTAAAACATCAATTCAGTCTTGTGACCTGAAATTGCAAACTTTTCTTCCCCATCAGTGTGGTGATGAAGTAAAGACATTTGAAATTTGTATAATCTTTTTTTTGGTAATATGGGTTGGTAAATGAATCGCTAAAAAGTATTCATAACGATCAAAAATACCCCAAAATATTCAAAAATAGGGACAAAAGGGTTAACTTAATATCTAACGATTGAAAATTCTTTCCTGCATGTATTTTTTTTTTTTGGCAGATTGTATCATTCCAGCACTTTCACATCAGTCAAGACTCTGAATACTTCAACTACAATTGTCGTGTTACTTCATTATGAAGTATTTCTCACTCAGTGAAGTACAAATATTCCATCTGCCGGCTGGAATTTGGTATTTCTTGCGTACTAAAGAGAATCTTTGGCCTGATTGTGATTTGAGCTGAGAGGAAATTCAGAGGAAGTATGAGGGACAATGATAATCCACATCCACCTTGATGATTTATTCTAAATATTCTTATTTTTAACACTTCAGGTCCTTGTCGTCTATAATGAAGCTGAAATTGCGCTCCGATACGTAAAAAAAAAAAAAAAAATCGCTTTTCCAATTTCAACTGTTTGTTACATCTTAAAAGTAAAAGGCCGCGCGACTTCTAGGCAGATTTCAGAGAAAGACACCAACATGATCGTCTACACTGCAGTTACTATCCAGTATTTCTAGCTGAACCCCCCCCCCCCCGACCTTCAAAAACAAAAAAAGGAAGAAAAACAAAAGAAAGTCAGCTCAGCCGGTGAGTGTCTATTTTATCTGTAAAGCTATTTGAAATGCAGAAGACGCATCATTCTTATTAGTGGCGCTGTTGACAACTTGGCAGGTGAGGAACGCGCGTACAAAAGCGTTTGTGTGCGCAAGAGAGAAGAGAGAGAGAGAGAGAGAGAGAGAGAGAGACAGCTGTTCGCTTCCATGCGCGTTAAAAATAGAAACGGGACACAAACTGAAACAGTGAGGGATTTTAGCTGAGAAGTCTTAGGTGGGTTATCTTGGTGAGGACAACTTCTAGAAGCATTTAAGTTCGGTACTTTCAAATCTGCGTTTTCAGTTCAGGTTTGCATTTAAGTGCAACCATAGGAAAAGTTGTGTGTGTGTGTGTGTGTGTGTGTGTGTGTGTGTGTGTGTGTGTGTGCGTGTGTTGTACCAGTCTTCGGGGAGGATCCAGAGACGCTAAGTGAACACTTCATCTTGGCCGTCTGCCACGGATAAACGGTGCTGGCGTCTGATTCGATGGTGATGGAGAAGGACGGGCCTGGGCAGCATCATTTAAAAAAACAAAAACCAAAAACAAAACAGAAAATTAAATAAATAAGTAAATCAGGAATCAAGTGCAACAGTTTTTAAAGCCGCATATACAATCATTCTCCATTCATGTGCCTGAGGGATGACAGTTGACGTGAGCTTCCTGGGTGGTGGGGGTGGGGGGGGGCGAGAGTTCAACTCTCAGATGGTAAATACGCCTTCAAAGTAGCAGCCTGTGATGCACTGAAATCAACAAGGAACAAACAGCTGCAGTGTGGAGATTTCAGTAATTAAACCCAAAGAATGTCTGACCCCTGAACACACACACATGAAGAATTCCAAAAATAGGATAAATGTTTTCAAGAAGGGCCCAGTTTGAAGTGAGATGTCCTGCACAACTTAAGAGATGCGGTTAGGTTGACTCCGCCCCTTTTTCACATTTTATAAGTCTTTTTTTTTCTTTTTTTTTTTACAACCGTGTGAATGTAGCCATGGTGTTTGTTAGTGATGGAGCTAGCTTAGCACTAGAGCTAGCCAAGCAAAGCCCTTCTGAAACCAGTCTGTGCGCCGTGTGTGTGTCTGCACATTTATGTGCGTTCAGTCGCTTTTGACTGGCGTTTATATCAGCCAGTATCTAACCAGAAGCTAATATTCTGGTTAACTCTGAGCTAACGAACGTGGATAATTTCATCAAAGGCCCCTTGGGACATTCCACGTGTTATCAAGCCGAATGGATGACGCGAAGATAGTGAAACGGCTCGTTCCATCGGCACACAAAAATGACACGCACACTCGTGCGGGATGACTCCTCAAACCTCTGATTATTACAGGAAGATTCCAGTGGGAATTAAAAAAACAAAAACAAAAACATATATTCAGCAAGTAACTTTCTTTTTCGAAGTGTAACGGTAAACCAATAGCTTAACCGGTGGTTCTTAGTGTCAATGGCACAAGCCAGACCAGGACTACAATACTATGGGGGGGGCGCAGGAGGTGCAGTGTGTAGCAGTCTGTAAAATATTAAACTCAATTCACAAGATGAAACGTGTGTGTGCCCCCCACTCCAAAAAAAAAGAAAAAGAAAAAAAAGAATGTAAGAGCAGCTACAGACTTGTTATCGTGCTCTTCGTAGTCTGGATACTTTCAAGCCGCCTCTGACAGCGTCTAAGATATTGTGACAAAGCGACATTACTCGCGCTGTCAAAAAAAGCCTTGTATAATGCATGCACTCTAGTTGCAACAAGATAAAACACGTTCTTTGAGTCTCAGCACTGGAGGGCTGCGGGGAAGTAAATCACTCCTTTAGTTTAGAGGGTCTACTATCAAACTCCCTGCACACGCCAGTGTTTCACTGTGGCTGAAAATACAACGAATGGTGATTATTGGGAGATCGTTTATGGACGTGTGCGCGCTTTTTCTCGCAGCGTAAAACCGTAAGGCTCGCATAGGATCGAGCAGGAGCTTCTTCGGCGCTTTCGTATCAAATATTGACTGCGCTGTGATGGAGCAGCTCACTCAAGATTTCAGATTAAATCAAGTCAACAACTCCGATTCAATAAAAAAAACAAAAAAACAAACAAACATCGAAATCACGGCTTCAGAGGCAAATTCCACGAGGATTTTACAACTGAAAAAGTATGGATGAGTTTTCTTTTTGTATTATTTACCACCATTTCCAGTAAAGTCAGCAGCTTAAGTGGAAGCTCAGCCCCGCCCGAACAACTCCAGACTCACAGAAGGTACATGTAGCACCAGCCTTCTTATCTACAAACAAGCGGATTATATGATGTAATTAACCTGTGGTCTCGCTACAAATTATAGCCTCAACTGAGAGGAAGAAAAACACATAAATCCGACCCCCCCCCCCCCCCCAAAAAAAAATCTCTACATTTTGAAAGGAGGACACTGGTAAATCTATAGGGACGTGAGGGAAGAAGTAATTGGCTTCCATGATGCTGAAGCGATTCCAAAAAGTGATTCTTGTACATCGTTAGTAATATTATGTTGCTGAGCTACAAAAAAAACAAAAGAACAAAAAAAGGTGGACCATCTTCAATAAAAACAAGGGTCTGGGCACAATTTAGTTTCTGTGACTTAATAACAGGCTTAGCGAGATGAATTTGATCGCTTCGGGTTCCGTCAATTTGTGAAGGGAAACGAAGAAAATCCAAGACCAACAAATAAGCTGCCAACTGACGCGCGCAGGAGGAAAAAAAAAACAAAAAAAAAACGGCCATAGTTTGTTTAACTCATTCGTTCTACTACAGATGGAAAACACACACTCCCCTAATTGGGAAAACGGATCGAACCGTCTCGATTATTTCGTTCACTCTTGGAAATCTTGACGCTGTCTTTCTTCTAAAAATAGAGATGTTTTCCTGTCTCTGCCACTCCATCTTTATGTTGCCACCCATCTACTAAATCACTCAAGCTCTGAATTATTTAAGACTAAAATGCGATGGTGAGACTTTTGCATTTTCACGTCTTGTTGAGGATCCCTGCACGGGGAGTGAAGGAAAAAAAAAACATCACCACAACACTTCTGAAACATTCACGATACAGCTGGAACCTTGGGAGACTCGCCAGTTTGTGGACGTGCTTGTTAAACACACACACACACACACACACACACACACACACACACACACACACACACACAAATTCAGTCCCCTAAGGCAAATTCAAGGAGTGCTTGAAAACTGCTTGAATGCTGTCAGTGTGTGCGTGTGGGGTCAACTGAAAATGTTCGACTTGGATACACACACTTGAAAGATTAGACACACACACACACACACACACACACACACACACACAAGCAAGCATGCAGAGAAAGAAAAGGGAAGCAGTGGTGAAGATTCTCTGCAGCTGGTTGATTGGCCAAAGGGCTTCACTTTGAAGATGTCCCAGTGAGAGAGAGAGGGAGAGGGAGAGAAGGAGGGAGGGAGGGTCGAGCGAGGTAGAGGAAGATGGGCAAGAGTGAAAGGATGGCAGAGAGAGAGAGAGAAAGAGAGAACGAGAGAGAGAGAGACAGCATGAGGAAAACGCCGATTGAGAGACAGGAACAGCAGCGCTCAGGGGCTCCCCCCCTCCCTTCCCTGGAGAAAGGTGGAAGATTTTCCTCATCCTTCTCTGTTTCGCCGTCATCTTTCACTCTTAAAGCCTCTTTGCCTCCCCCGAACCTCTTTCACATGCTTCCAAGCGCTGCATCCCGTCCTCAAAAAATAAGAGGAAAAAAAAAAAGAAAAGGGGGGGGGGGGGGGAGACGTGCAACAAAGTAATTTGCACGAGGCACATTTACTCCAGCCTTGGCCTCTTTTTTTAAGTGGCTCAGCAGATGAAACAGCCTTCTAGTGTCAAATCTGCACAGTGAAGCTCAGACGTCAAATCACATTAAGACCAAACACTTGATATTTTTTTGCGCGGAGGGAGACGTAAACAGCTGGAGATTAAATAGTCCTCAATAAGAATGACGCCTGTAAGACTTCCCAAACACCAGCTAGAATAACCTCAAAAGGCAGCTTGTGATATGAGTGACAGGCGTCAACGTATGAAACCTAAATTTAAACTATTTGTTGCCCGCTCAGCACGCACTTTTTAGAACTTTTACTCTGCGGCTTTTTCTTTAATTGTTGGATATTAGTGGTTCTTTTTTTTTTTTTTTTAACATCGTGTTTTTGAAGAATGGTTTGCTTTGTCAGTCAACTGACGGTCCTTGCCAACGCTTCCTTCAGGAAAAAAAAACAAAATTAAAAAACAAGATGAAGCTGCGATATTTCATCAATACATTTGATATATTTGCCCAAAACAAAACAAAACACGCAGCGCTAACGTGAAAAGATACAACGCCAAATTCCATGCACAACTGTTGAATTCGGGATCGACTTCGGAGGGTAAATCTATATTTCGTTGAGTCTCCAACGCGTCGATTCCACGTTGAAGTCCTTTTTTCAAATCGTTTTCCATTCTGGGATTTCTGGTTCCTTCTTGTGTGACGAGATAAAATCTGTATTTAAAATGAAAGCCCGTCTGCTCCATCCTCCATCCATCTTTTGCTCCCCTCCACCTCCTCTCTCTGACTCACCCTTCTTTCACCTACACCATCCCATCTTCCCTCTCACCACTGACCTCGTCATCTTCCTCCTTCCGCTCTTTTATTCTCCTGTCCACCCCCCCCCCACACCCACTCCCATTTTGCCCCCCCCCCCCCCTTCAGTTCCTCCTTGTAGTCACCCTCCTCTTCCTCATTTACTTCCCTGATGCTCCTGTTCCTCCTCCCATCTCACAGTCAGATCAAAGAAAGTTAAGTAGGCCAGTGGCTGTGGTGGGCGTCAAAGGGCTTAAGGTGCATGTGTGTGTGTGCATCTGTATTTTTGCACTTTATTTTTGGATTTATGTTATCATTAACACTGCGTGGGTGGAGTATGTGTGTGTGTGTGTGTGTGTGTGTGTGTGTGTGTGTGTGAGAGTGTGTGTAATGCTTCTGGAACAGCTAGCATGTTCCTTTTAATAGACAGGTTACTTGATTTACTCTCTTGTGTTTGTTGGGATTGTTACGAGAATTAAATTAATGAGGAAATTTCTCTCTCGTGCTCATTACGTTATTTTGCACTTCTGCAACTGAGGAGACAGAGAGAGAGAGAGAGAGAGAGAGAGAGAGAGAGAGAAACTACTTCATAAGCAAAGAGACAATTAAAAAACAGAAACAGCAGAGTCAAAGGATTTCACTGCTGCACAACAGAGAAGCAAAGGAGAAAGTGTTTATTCAACTTGAAATTTACATGCCAACATTTATTTTCAAACTTGCACCAATTAAAAGTGCAGAAAAGGAAAATGAAGGGTTTTTTTTTGTTTTTGTTTTTTTAGATAAAAGTCACCTGTAATGTTTAGGATTGTTAAGAAAAACCAACGCACACATACACACTCACCGTTTTCTTGAAAGTCAATCTTGACTTTGTTGGACTCGGCGCTGGTGGCTTTGGTCCACATATGGCCAGGCTGCTGTTTAGTCCACGCCGTGATGTCACACCAGTAGAAACCACGATCGGACAACTGGACTCCCGCCAGGCGAAATCGAAACTCAGACGCTCCAGATTTGGTCAGAACCAGATTGTCTCTGGGTGCAGACAGAGAAAGAGATAAATTAATACTTGTTTACTTGTGTGTGCGTGTGTGTGTGTGTGTGTGTGAGCAGACACGTACCTCCTGTTGGGGTCTGTAGCGCCGCCGTGCTGCAGAACGTTATCAGGACTGAGAGTCATGATGGTTCTGACATTACTCTCCAAGCTGTCCTGGGATTGGATGAGCACCGAGTATCCCGCCTCACCCAGGTTCTCAGTCGCCACGGTGCAGCTCATCTCAAAGGTAGCCCCGCCCACTGAGGCTTCACGGATGCGTTTGGCTACGACGTTTAGAGTTGGACCTGGAAAAAGTCGATAAATCGATCAGTCGCTTTCATGAAAGGCATCATTGAGGATGAGGGCGAGCCCTCCGGAGGCGGGGAATCCCTCACAGTGGAGGAGATAAGCAATTACACCATCAAGTGATTTGAAGCAGACGCACGGAGCAATGCAGTTACGTCATGGCTCAATTAGCTAAAGTGAGGGCACCGAGTTCAGCGTGCAGGACTTGAAATAGAGAGGAAGTGCGTGCGGAGAATAAGAGCTCTATTCTATGGAGGGAGTTTCCTCGGAGGTCTGCAAATGATATGGAGACATTGGAGCACATTCATAACACTCGGATCACTACGACTGGACGGAGGCGCCACGGCTCTATTTTTCCTGCATTTCCCTCCACAGAATCAGGACTTTTTTCTTCTTCTTTTTTTGGTTGGGAAAAACGCACGTTTGGTGTCCCATCGGAGCGTCAGAGGTGAGCTCTCGTACTCGGCCGTCTTCACAACGTCACCCTGGCTGTTCACGCTCCAAGCAGACACGGTGCAGACGTACTGGCCCATGTCGATCTCCTGCAGACAGAGAGAGAGAGAATTAAAGCTCTGGCAGGGTTTGACCTGAAATATTCACTTTGCCCCCGTGGATTTCTACATGAGTGCAAGCGACATATTCACCAAATCAAGGCCTCTCCTTACATAACCCATGTGGGGGAGGGGGGTGGGGGTCAAACACATGGTTATTCATACATTTAAATGACTTCCACACCTTTAAGGACAATATTCAAGGCCAAACCTCCTCGGAAACATCTGTTCTCACATGAAAAATGAACCCTGAAACGCACCAGCTTACGGGTATATAAAGCTACATATTTTGACACACGTATATAAGTACAAAAAAATTAAAAAAATAAAAAAATTTGCATGATCTGAACTGAACCAAATATACTTTAATATGCAGGTTTTGTGAAGCCCACTTTCTTCTATGTACTACTTCTTCCAGGTTTCATCCAAAAAACTTTTGCAGGCCTAGAAATGACAGTTTTTCCTGGTTTTGATCGTGTTTAGGTGAGAACAGGTGGTTTTTTTGTGTGTTGTCGTCTTTTCTTTTTTTTTTCTACCTGTGTGCGGAGGAATCGTAGTTTAAAAATGTTGGGTTGGGCTCTGCTCAGTGACATCACACCGCTGTCCAGCCTATCAGAATACATCGCCCCTGGCAACAGATTCCCGTGTCCGTCCAAGGAGGCGACAAGATGCGAGGCCTGAGGATCGACGCTGACACCTGCAAGGGATCGGACACATCAGCGTCTGAGTCGGATTGATCATTGCCACTCACTGGTTGTTTTGTTGGGTTTTTTTTATGGCCTTGATGATACGGTACCAGGAAGTGTGGTGTGCTCCCACGCCACACCCAGACGGCCTCCTGTGGGGAAATGCATGATGTCGGTCACATGACAAGCTAACTCTGTGGGTTGGGCGGTCATCTCGGGGCTGCGGACTGAGTCCAGGGCCAGGGTGAAGTTCGGTTCTGGGGAGGGGGAGGGGGAGAGACAGTTTATAGACAACACAAGGATAAAGAGGGTACTAATATATTCAGGAGATTCATGTGTCTTGAGGCTGTAGTTTTATCCTTGCTTGTTTTCCCGCATCAATGGCAGATAAATGCAGTATTTTTTTGTTGTTGTTTTTTTACAGGTTCGCTCCTTAAATAGAGCCGGGTGTTAGAGCCAGACTACAGAAATAGAACTGAATTAACACTGTTAACAGTGTGAGATGAGGTGTGTGTGTGTGTGTGTGTGTGTGTGTGTGTGTGTGTGTGACGGTGTTGATTGTGTGTGAGCGTGTTGAAGCAGGTTCTCTCAGTCAGATGTACAGATTGAACTCTTACGCGTGGATGAACAGGAAACACATAAAAGAGATTTCCACCTGCTTAACTGTGCGACATCTTGCACACACACACACACACACACACACACACACACACACACACACACACACACTAGGGGTACAAACTATAATCGATTTGGAGATGCACCGTGATAATTAATTGAATTATTAATGCAAAGAGGTAGCAAATGTATAAATAAATAATTTAGGGACCTAATTATTCTAAACAGCCTGTCACTTTAATTACATTTATTGAAAAAATAATCATCAGACATCATACAAGGCAATTAAGACTCCATTCTGGGACGCCTTAGGATATTTGCATGTTTGCAGTATGGGTAGGTAAAGAAGAGAAAATAAATATAAATGTTACTTCATTAGGAATTGAGAGAGTGTGAGCATAATTGATGCTACTAAAACACATGAATCCCCTCCCAAGTGTGTGCATGTGTGTGTTTGGCAAAGGAAGCGGTTTGAGTGATGTAATTTGGACGTTGGACACACACAGACACTGACTCATGCACAGTCACCATCTGTTCAGCAACACACGCACGCACACACACGCTGATCGATGAGTGTGTGAAGCTTCCCTGACAATCTACCCATGTGCCAGTCTCACTCTCTAGAGCGGCGATTTTGCCTTATTTAGTCAAAGCAACGCAACCAGACGTCACCGGCTCAGGAGGTGTGATACCGGACTGTTACTAACGCTCTTACTACATCAGAGCACCCGTGCCTGAATCATAAACACCAATACTGAGATTGAAAATTGAACACCACCACAAAAAAGCATGTACATTTCATCAAATTAGCTTTTAAAACTGAAGATGTAACACATTTTTAGGCACTCGGGACAAATAAAGTACATGGAGCCATCGTCCTTCAAAACAAAAAAATTTAAAAACATCAAATTTACCAGCTTGTAAGTAGTAGAACACAAAAGCCAGGCTCTACGTTCAGGTACAAGACTATTGTGACAGCTGACACGCCAGCTAGCTCATGTTAGCCACAATCAAGCTAATCCCTCAATAGTTGGAGCGTTGCGACACCATCAAACGTTCAATCTTCAAAGAAGACGTCAGGTTTGGAGCTTGTGTGTGATATAATGTTGATTTTCTGCATGACTGCGCCCGCGTGTGTTCCCTCCACTATTGATGAAGTCAATTCAGGTTCAAATAATGAGACAAACTCGTGTCTTCTGTGACTTTCACTTGACTAGGAAGGTAAAAAGTAGCGCTGAAGGCACAGGAACTATTTAAAGGTTTGTCAGTGGAGAGCGTGGGTTCTGAAACACCCGATTAGACTTTTGCTTGTCGAGGGTTTTCCCTTCAGTTAAACATGTGAAATAAAATGAAAAAAATGGACAAAAAGTACAATTTTTTTTTTTTGTGGGAATCCTGACATCACTTCACCAAGCCCTGTAGCGCCAGCGATGCTGCTGCTGCTGCTGCTGCTGACCTCATGCGTCCTCTCGCACTGGAGTACCGTACCTTGAACTGATCCGTGTTCTACCGCAGGGGTCTACCAAATTGTATGAAAACAAGACGCTCAATTAGTGTGCAGCCCGGAGAGAAGGGGGGGGGGGGGGAAATAGGTCAATGTCAATAATGCAAAACAAACTTCTCTGTTCATTTTTCAAATGCTACTTTTAGCGAGAGAGGAATGTGGAGGATACGGGCTTGAAAGAAAGTAGATTAAATGCACGTAGTGAACTTCTCAACGCGAAGCATCCTCATCCGATGGAGAGTTTTGGAAACATCCATTGACAAAAACACCAGAGGAAAAACTTTGGCAAAGTTCCTCCTGAAACTCCCAACCATGGCAGCATCAGGAGGAGCAGGAATGTCGTATTGGGCCAAATCAACCATACGAGATGCTCCGGTTTCACTGGAGTGTGCAGTATTGGGTGTGTGTACGTGTGTGTGAGATAGCAACAACAGATATGAATAAGCCACTCAAGCTGCCCCCACCTCCTTTGTGTCAACATTCATCTCCCAGGGTGGAGGGAAAGGTCTACCAGATGTACTTTGTGTCACCGATTACTGCAAAAACATGTAATCTGATTACTGCTTGCAGTGCACAGCCAGGTTTGTAGTTCATTACAACGGTAATTAAGTCATCTCTAATATCAGATATCAATTACACAACAAGAAGTCAATCCCACAGAGATGCCTGAGGTGATATGAATAACTTAAACACTCATCTGGATTATTTGTGCAGCGCTCATGTTCAGTAGATGTGAAGTTGAATAATGGATGCGTCTTGAAACGCACGCCAACATGTGTTTCGCCCAGACTGAACCGCACTGGTGAAAGGGATTCAAGAAGAAAAAGAAACAGAAGCGGTCCAACAGGAAAAGACACGCGCGGCTTGTGTTGTGTGAACTTTAAAACTGAAGCTTCCTACAACCCCCGTGGCTCTGCACAACCTCCTTCGTTTAGTCGCTTTATACTTCACACAAGAGTGCCCCCCCCCATACAAAAAAAATCCGCCTGAGAGCTACAGGATGTATCTTACGCCCTCTCCTCAGAGGATGAAAATGTGTGCTAGCCAATCCCTTGTTGACTATATTCTATTCAGGCGACGCTCACACACACACACACACACACACACACACACACACACACACACACACACAAATAACGCCGAGGTAAATGAAGCTCTGTAGGACTGAGGTGAACCGCCGGATTGTCACGTGATCCACTGCTTATGTAAGGATCCTGATTAGGGGGGAGATTTAATGTGATAATGCAACATGAGAACCAAGAATCAGCTGTTTCCTCCAGCTCCACCTGTCCATCGGAGACAATCCCTCCAGGGTGTCTGCCTGGATGCCTCGGGGCTCTCCTATCAGTCATGCTGGAACACTTCCAAAAGGCGTGGGGGTGTGTGACTTCACCACATCCGCTGGCTCCTGGCGTTGAGGCGGAGCGTCTGGATTGCACTTGAGAGGTCCACTCATATCACGAGCTTCCTCTCTCCTGTGGTAGCAAAGGCTGCAAGAGGACCGATTCGGATTCCAGAAAGAATTCCTAATGAATGCATCATTTGTCTGATGCAGTCAAGTGAAAGTGGCAGCTAGAGTGAATATAATGAAAGAGGAAGCTGCAGCAGAGTGCTCAAGCTAAATTATACATGGGAATTGTCGTAGAAATAGGAAGCCATCCATCCAGTTTTATATCATCCAGGCACCTTGGACAGGCTTGTTGATCAACACTTACTATCCCCCCCAGAACAAGTCTGACAGGGTCTGTTAGGTACAATTCTAGATGGTCCCATACCAACGATGATCCGATACGTCCATATCTTGGAGGGCTGAATTAATCCCTACACACAGATTCTGAGTATAAATACAGAACCTGTGAGCAAGGGAGAAAATGTCAGGACAGTGAAGCTTCTGGTGTCTGTTTGAGGAGCTCTGCCCAATCACGTCTGAGCTGGCCTCCTTGTGTGAAAATAGCTGTAGTGGGACGATGCAACACAGCCGTTATCGTGTTTTTTAACCGCCAACGGAGTAAAAAAATCGGCTACTTTAGAAACAATCCGCTCGAATTCCTCGTCATTCAACTCAAAAGTTGCACGAGCAGCAGAAATGGGTTTCCTCAGGAGGGCTGCTGGCTTCTCCTTCGGGGATAAGGTGAGAAGTTGCGTCATTCGTGAGGGACTCGTAGCAGAGCTGCTGCTCCTTTGCGCCGAAAGGAGCCATTTGAGGTGGTTCGGGGATCTGGTTAGGATTCCATCCAGGCGTCTGGCTAGGGAGGAGGCCGTGGGGCCGGCCAAGGACCAAGAGGAGGGACGATTTCTCCTTTCTAGCCTTGGAACGCCTCGATGTCACCAGGGAAAGAGAAGTTTGGGGTTCCCCGGTGGAACTGCTTCATCCATGACCCGACCCTGGAGAAGCGGTTGAAGACAGGAGGATGGAAACTTGGAATGAGACGGTTAAGACTCAACTCTCTTCATTATAATGTGATTATTACACAACTCAGCAAGCTGCATCTTCAGATCCATCCGTGGTGTTAAAACGTCCCATGTACATGGTATCATGAGGTCCACGCTACTACCCCACTGCCCACAACTGCCTCTGTGACTCAGTCGGACTGGGAGGGTGTGAGGTTTGTGGTTGTTGTCAGGGTCTTGTGACCAAAGTCGTCCTGCGACAGTACAGATGAGTGTACAGCGTATTCGGAATTATTCAAACACGAAATGAAATGCTTGAAAAGTGGCTCCATGATGACAATTGCAGCTGACACAACAACACACACACTGGGGAAGTGTAGCCAAGGGTGAGAGAATTACACCCTGTTTAACTTTGTGTGTGTGTGTGTGTGTGTGTGTGTGTGTATGCGCTCTATCACCAAGGGTAGCTTCTAAACAAGTCCTCCAACTCTTTTTGTGCTTTCTGGTATGCTGCGCTTGTAGCAAAGCATCATGGGAAGGGTGGGCAACCTCAAGGCCGGACATCAATAGAATAGGATGTGACTGGTTGACAGCACACACGCACGCACACACATGCACAAACGCACACACAAGGTTTAAGCTCACACTGAAGAGAAATGAGGATGAAATATATGAGCTATAGTCAATTAGAAATGTTGCTCTCAAACTGTGTATGTGTGTGTGTGTGTTTGTGCACAGTATGAAGGAATGTATACCCCCAGGCCAAAATGTAGGAGTTCCACCAGCTACAACAGTCTCATAGCCTCAGTATGTGGGACACACACACACACACACACACACACACACACACACACACACACACAGTGTGTTTGAAGCATTCATGTGTGTGTGCACATTGTTCTCTGGAGAAAATCTTCAACAAACCTAATTTTATTCGTACGAGCCCGACAGACATACACTCATGTATATGTAAGTATGCAGATAGCATGTGCACAGTATCATGCATGTTACATACAAAAACAACACGGCAGAGATCAAATCCTCTCAATCACAAACCGCCTCGGTAAAGCCCGTAAACCCTGCTTGATATTTCTAAATGTAACATGGATCCTCGAGGCGTTTGAGAACTTCAAGAGATGGTTGTTATTTCAGTCAAACGCTCCGGCTGACAGATATTCTCTACTGTCCACTAACGAAGAGTGTCCCACATGGACAATGACGCCCTCAAACAGCCTGGATCCGTGATGTCTAGTCACTCAAACCAAGTTTGGTGTCGAGCTAAACTGATGAAAATTTAACGCGAAATCCAAACTGACGCTGAAGCAAACTGGGAGAGCTTCATCTTGTTGGCTGCTCCGGGGATGCTTCTGGTGGGACCGCTGAACCTTCAGCTGCGTAGGTTGCAGTGCTAATGCTAACGTTGCTGATGCTAATCACGTCTGTCATGCACTCGCCAATCTTACTTAAGCTAATAATGCTCATGATTTTTGTGAGATATGATGAACCAAATTAACTTCAGTTTCTGTCAAATTAAATGAACAGAAGTGTCATCTCACACACACACTACACACTGACAATTCTTTTCCCTCCAAACACTGTCCTATCATACTTAAGTACACTTTTAACAATCTAAAACATCTCTGTGTCATTGCGTTTATTGTCTGGTTGATGGTGAACTGTCCACAAGCGTTTTACTGCCTTTTCAAAGTATAAGAATGACACAGTTACCATGATGATTAAGAATTTATCATGAATAGAATTTAAATCAAAATTAAAGCTGCAAGCAGCGTTGTTAGGGCCTGAGCCCCAGCGCAGCCTATGGCCATGTCCTTGACACCGGCCCGAATCCAACGGTGTAATCGGCAAATCCCTAGGCCTTGTAGTTTAGGAGATACGAGCCTCAGTGTGCTGCAGAGTGTGACTGCAGAGCTGAGTGCAGAGCTGAGAGCAGAGCTGCCAGCTGGCCCTTTAAGAACCCCTCCCCCACTGCACTTTCTTTGATCTGTGCTAGAGTGGAGAGAGTGGAGGATTAAGAGAAATGTAGTGTGTAAAAGCTGAATAACTCGGCATACGTTGGTCAAAAGTAACACAAAATACCATATTTTTGTAGGGATTTTTCTCAGGAATACAGTGGTGTGTTTTTCAAAGCTGTGGGTTGTATGGTGTAGACGTGACAAGCATTTGTTTGACAGTATGTACCCTGAGAGGACATGCTCTCCCCATAGACTTCCATTGTAAAGCGAAAAGTGTCTCCCCCACTTTGAGGGCTTATAAAATCCAAACCAAGCGCGTAGTATATTAACCTTGAACAACTTTTAATCAGCACAGTTGGGAGAGTAATGTGTGAAAGTTTGGAAGCGATACCATGAACGCCCTCGGAGGAGATAGCGTTTGTTTGGGGTGCAAAATTGTCCAAAATTAGACATTTGTGTCCAAATTGTGGACATCCTGTTACAGTTAGGTCAGGGGTGTGAGTGTATGATTTATCCGTCTTGATGAGACGAGTTCAATGGTGTTGGTCCCATGTCTGTAGGACATTCCTACAGGCTGTGGCGTGGTTTTTTGTGTATGTAGGTGGCGCTATTGAGTAGAGCGCCTCTTTTTTTTTTTTAATTATCGAATTTTTCGCCACACCTGATGTGCTTACCAAATTTGGTGAGTTTTCCAGCATGTTTAGGGGGTCAAATTAACTTTTGAAGTGGCGAGTGTGCCTTCGAAACATAATAGGGTCTTCGCCAGGTACTGGCTCAGGCCCTAAATATCCCTGCTCTCTCACTGAGGATGCACCTTCCTGCTGCTCCACAAACTGAGCGTTCAGCTGCCGAACCTTCAAATTAAAAGAGGCTTTTATTGTGAAGCAGCTACAGGAAATGCAATGTATTTAACAGAAATGCATTTAGCCAAAAAACACTGTCTTGTCATATTTGGCCGGAAGAAGAAACAGCCAGAGTGATCCGTTAAATGAAGCGCCTGCAGACATTACGCTAAACACATTCAGAAAATCAAGTGAATCCATCGCTCCTTTTTCAATAAGGCAGTCCAATTAAGCAGCTATGCTCCACTCGCTCTCCTGCTCCACCTCGGCTTCTGTCGCCGCTAAAGAAGCCTTTTTCACAGCAGACGTTTCAACTTCTACAGTCTCTGTGCTGAGCAGATGTGAGAAAACTAATAAGAGAGTAGATGGTCGGTTTCTTTAGCGTAATAGCTCAGCCATGGGCCCTTTTCACAGCAGACGTTGTTCTTCGTAGTAGAGAGAGAAGCGCTAGGTGTTGCTAATCGGATTAACTGCTCAAAAGTGTCCTGGTAAAGCATGAGAGTGTGACAGGACAATACCGAGACGCGGAAACTGAACGTCGGCATTATTAATTAACGCCTGCTGTGACTCGTCTATCGCCGTGTCATCGCTGCTGCCGCTCTCACACACACAGCAGCAATTAACCTGCCTCACCTCCTTCTACCTATAAGCACCTCTAGACTCTACTTTCCTCCTCTCAATTCATCATGTGTCTGTTCCAACGCACTGGAGGCAGCTTAAGTCACCGGCGCCATAAAGATTCACGCTTCTTTCAGCAGCAAAAGACAGTGAAATGATGAATAAAACTGATGGGAAAATAATGAATATTATACACCACTAGAGCTGCAGCAATTAAATCAAAATAAAGTCAACTATTTCAAGCAACTATGTCAAATATTTGCTGGTTCTCGGCCCTTAATTTTACAGGATTTAAGACAGAATGACAGAAAAATCGATGAGCAGAGACGACAATTACACTGGATTATAGGAGCAGAATGTAAAATACTGGTGAGGGATGGAAACAGAAAAGATACACAGACAGACCACCCGCCGGGCTGGTAATCAATTGCTGTGTCGTGTGTGTGTGTGTGTGTGTGTGTTTGACATCACTGCTTTTTAAGAGGACCAGTATGAGCAGTTGTAGCATACCGAGAGCAGCAAAGTGGGGGACAGGCATGACTTATCAATCGTCCTCGCAGCAGGAGTCAACAGGGCTGACAAGAGGATTAAAAACGTTTTCGCCAGCAGACAAGATTCATCTGCTACAGCAGCGCAAGACTTTCACAGACACACACACACACACACGCATTTAATTCGAGCGCTATCCTAAAAATGTATTTAATAAAAGCCTCAACACTCCGTATCCCTCCAGCACTAGCACAGCACGTGTGCTAGTGACTTCATATATGACCGAGCGAATGAGCAGAGCAGCAAGGAAACTACTGAAAAACATCAGCCCTTCCAGCGAGTGGGCAACATCAACATGATGACATCATCACTTTTAGTTTCGTGTCAGATCGACAGTTCAGCAGCGTCACACGTCAAGTCACACACCCCTATCACTTTCAAACAGCTGCACTGCTCCTTCTTCTCATTTTTGTCCACTGTTTGAGACCAACCTTCAAGCTATGGAGGCCCATTCACACCCAGAAAAAAAAAAAAATCATGGAATTTGTTTGAAAAAAAAGATCTTTTTTATTTTATATTTAATTAAAAATGTTATTTTCAATTTAGTTTAATACATATCTTTTTAATTAACTTCAATAATTAAAAAGACAAAAAACAAATGCTTCTTAAGCAAGTAGGCTTTGATAATTTAGCTGCAAACTAAATTTGCTGTTTGACAAAGTTAAGATGGAGCAAAGTGTCATTTTTTTTTAGGAAACTATTGAAAAATAGGGCAGCACAGTGGTGCAGCACTGTCGCCTCACAGCAAGAAGGTTCTGTGCTCAAGCCCCGGCGGAGTCTCCATGTTCTCCCTGTTCCTGTGTGGGTTCTCTCTGGTACTCCAGCTTCCTCCCACAGTCCAAAGACATCAAGAGGGGACGAGGCTGATTGATACTCTAAATTGACCGTAGGTGTGACTGTGAGTGTGAACGGTTGTCTGTCTCTATGTGTTGGTCCTGTGATGGACTGGTGACCCGTCCAGGGTGAACCCCGCCTCTCACCTGAAGGCTGCTGAGATAGGCTCCACCCCCCCCCGCGACCCTTAACAGGATAAGCGGTAGAAAATGGATGGATGGTTGAATTTTCAGTTTAATTTCTAAAATTCAGCAATAATAAAATGTATGCAGTATTTTCAAAAATAAAATAACTTGAATCTGCTATTTTCTATTGTTGTTCATGAGTGTTTCAATTTTCATCTTATTATCATTAATAGAGGCCGAACGGTGCTTCCATACATCACGTTTGACAACAACATGGGAGATTGTTTCACTCACTGATCTGCGACACCTTGACTGTCACAGGGCTGGACGTCTTCTCTGCCGCCATGTGCCACCTTCCTCCTCCTCCCGCGCTCCTTCCTCCTTTCTCGATGAAGGCTCGGATACGACAAACGTACACCCCTTCGTCCTCCCCGCTCACCCCGCTCACCCCCAGCCTGTACTCATTGGTTCCGGTCCTCTCCAGGCTCGCCTCGCCTCTCTTCCTTTGCACGTTGCCGCTGGTGTTGGAGATCACCACCCCGCTGCGCTCCATGGTGATGATATCACGACCCTCGGCCAGCCATGTCACTTCCAGGCCGAGGGACGGTAGGTTGTCGGCGGCGACGGAACACAGCAGGGTCAGTTTGTCCCCGGGGGAGAGGAGTAGATTGGTGTTGGAGGGAGAGGATGATGATGACGCCTTCACACTCAGGGACTGACCTTGAGAGGACAGACAGTACTCATCAAAATAAAAGCATTTCTGTGTACGTACAGATTACGTGTCCTAGGAAATGTGAGAATGTTATGCGTCGGATTTGGGGAGGGGGGTGTACTTTTGGCTTCCGAAAGCATTCTTTCAGTGGTGATGCTGAGGTGGAACTTTAAATTAAAAACACTGTGGCATCTCCAGTAACAACCTGGACAGCAGCGTATTGAGGGAGAGTGTCTGTATGGTGTCTGGGAGAGGACAAAAGAGACAAAACCTACACTATTTGACTTTTCTCATCCTCTTTACTTGACTCAGTAAGTCAATATGAGCTGACTGGGACACAATGGACCTAAGAGCGAGACCTGAGAGTGTGTGTGTATCTCCACACTGGTTTCATTATAAATCTCTGTGTGTTTTCCAGCACTTAAGAGGATATGGTATCCCAGAAAGATATAAGATATGGTGACCACAGCAACCACAATGAATGGCAGAGTGTGTGTGTGTGTGTGGGGGGGGGCCTCTCTATGGCAGAAGAAGACACAGAGGGAGGGTGACCAGCCTCCTGGGACGGAGCCAGAGTCCCACAGAGGAGAGAGAATGCCATTAAAATAAAGGCAGCCACGCAACAAAGACCCATCTTACATATCCCTCCCTTCTTTCCTCTATCCTCTTTTCTTTTCTATTATTTTCATCCAATATCACTTCATATCCAACACAGAAAACTTCAAACACACAGTACACTGTTTTATCAAGAACCAAGGGGGAGATTTGGAGACCAGTTATGTTCCCTGCTGGGAAATTATCTACAGAGTCTTACGACTTCAGCTGTAATCACAGCTAAGGATGAGCACCTCCTAATGTTTATGTTGCAAAGCATCATGGGGGTGCAGCAGCACCTGTGACCCATATAAGTGGCCGACCCTCAGGTTCGAAGCCTGGATTTACCACCTGTCCATCTCGGTTACGGCGGCCAAGAAATTTCTCACACGTGGAGCCAATGCTGGAGGGATGAGCTACATGAAGCTTTTTAAAAGCCTCACTTTTCAGGGGGTTTTACTTTTATTGCCCCCCTCTCTTTTGAAATTCATTTCTTGACGGCACCGTATCACGACAACAGCTGCTGCGCCAACACCAGGCGAGACCTCACTTTGATGCTGGTGCGTCATCGACATCCGCAAATCTCAGAAAACCTATTCCAATATGTCGACGTAAAATATGCAATCGATTGATTTTGCCGTTTTGGAAACACGTGAAGATGTCACTTTTTCAAATTTACAAGGTTCGCTTGTGTTTTTCAGTGTGTAGAAAACAATCACGTTGACTTGTTTTAGATTCAGATCCTTTCAACGTGGGTCAATATCAGCCAAAGCTGTCATGACGAATATTATGAAACCCCAACATTTAAATATCATGATGTATGACCACGTGTTGACCACCGCACAAACCGCAACTACAGATATTAAGATCCAAATAAGCAACTACACAAAGATATGCATCTTTCATACAGGAAAGAACCGAATCATGCCAGGAAATCGAATAAAGCTGGTGGTGCAGTCCTCCATGTTGACTCTCCGGTGTGTGTGTGTGTGTGTGTGTCTAATAATCATGCATCCACTCCTGAATTGATCCCGTGTGTGTCTGATTACCTGTAGGAGTCACAGCAACAGTGCCCATCTCCTTTGTTCTCTCCACAATCTTTATCCACTTCCCCCCATTCTCGTGCGTCCACTCCGTCCCGTTACATTCATAAATCCCTTCATCAGACGTCGTCAATCTGGAAATCACCAATTCAAACAATCCGTTCTTCCCGGGGACCAATCGGATTCCTCCGTCAGCGAATCGCCGGGCGTACTTGGCACCAGTAATCACATCGCCCTGAGGTCCGAACGTCAAAACTTCCTCGGACGTTCCTCCCTTCTTTAGCGACCAGGTAACGGACAGGTAAGTGGGCTGGGTGAGTTCCCGGGTGACGTTGCAGGAGAGTGTGATATCACTTCCTTCTGGGACGACAGGGGGCGGGGTTTGCGGGGAAACTTTGAGGGTGTTTGGGATGACTGACGGGAAGACAGAAAATCATTTTGTTACAGCAAAATCGAGATAAACACAACACAAATGTGAAAGATTAAATATAAACTCTCTCTCTCTCTCACACACACACACAAAGCTTAAGTTTGCTTTTAATATGCAAAGAGAACATTTCTTCCAGCTCTAACCAGCAGCTGCAGGTATCTTCACGTCCTCATTGTCGTGTCCACTTTTCGAAATTCCTAATCCATTTTCATGCATGGAACAAATCAGCAGCATCATCTACATGTCCTCTCCATTTTTCTGTGTTTGTACTGCAATTATATTCTGAACTGTGCCAGGGGAGCCTTCGTGTTTACAGCGCTGATCACTTTAAACCTTCTCTCTCTTTTTTTTTTTGTTGCTTATTTGTGGTGGTGTTTATAGAAAAAGAGAGCGAGGGAAAGAAAAACAAGGACGATGACATAATGACATAATCAAGGTAAGCGCTGCTTTCGCGCTAAGCTGCCAGCCCCCCACCACCACCACCAGCGCACCCCCCCCCCATCCAACCCTCTGTGCTTTGATGTTGTCGAGCGCAGAAAAACTCTGTATATGTTTAAGAAATAAATGAGCCTGAGAGAGATGAGTGATTAAAAGCGGACGCGTTAAAATAGAAGCGCGCACAAACAAACAAAAAACATCAAAAAGGAGTGAACATGTTGGGGTTGTTTTTTTTTTTTTTAAATAAAATCTCATCAACGATCCCTCTTGGCTAATTCATGATGTCATACACTAACGAATCAGCTTATGATTAAAAGGAACCTTTCAGCTTTGCATGATTCCACCCGGAGCTCCACTAAAAGTCTGCAGTATGATGTATATCGCTCAAGCTGCTAAGTTCCTAAGGCTTCTACTTTTTTTTTTTTGATGTCTGCCGAAACAGACAATCGCATCGTCTCTTTGAGAGGCTCCAAAAAACAGCCGATCGGCCATGTTGTCAAATCCAGACAGCCAGAGTACTGCTGACTGGGAGCGGCAAACAAGCCCCATTCAGGCTCCGGAAGCTTTCCTCAAATCAAAAGTGAATACTGAAGACACCGTGTTTTGAATTTTTTCCATTTTGTTCAAGCTTAAAACATTCTGGCATTCAGGTTAGCCAGAAGCCTCGCCGTCGATCAATGCGCTGAGATTCATTCAAAATCCAAATTTTCCCTTTCAACTGACTGATCGATGACATGTGTCAAGCTGTCGAAGCTTTCATGTGACTCAACACAATGTCGCAATGCTGAATGAGCAACTAAAGATGAAACTGTAGTAGTGTGACTGTGTGTGTGTGTGTGTGGGTGTGTGTGAAACACACCCAGAGGAGTGTTTGTGAAGGCTAATGACTTCACTTGCATGCTCAGGTGACGACAGGTTCACCTTTTGCACACGTTTATTCCTGATCTCTCGCCTGCTCCCTTTCAATAACGTGTTGGGAGACAGGTGAAGAAACCAACACCGCTGCCTCACGACATGAAGAGGAAAAGAAAAGCGATAACTTGATTAATTGCGTGTCTGCAGCAGGGACGGCACGGGGGGTTACTCGTAAAAACACGGAGGCAGGCTGCATGCTTCTAATGGCAGCCAGTCGGAGGCTGGGGTGTGTCCTCGCTTGCATTTATCAGCGCCTCACAAACTAAACTGGAAGTAGTTCCACTTCCAAACTCTTTATATTCCATGTTAACGGTGAATAATCATCGTTCAGAAGCCAATTCTATTTGTGATACAAATGAATCCAAGAAACGGCAGATGGCTGGGAGGGAGCGTTTGTAGCTGTGCATTATGGGGATTACATTAATGCCACATTCAAGTCCAGCGGGAAAGACCGGCGTTTAGGTGTTCAGAAGAATTTATACTGCTCGTCTCAGCTTTCCGATGGTAAATGCGACTGGAAGATAATGGAGTCGGGCTCTGCAGCAGGACAAATGAGTGATGCCTGATGCAGCAGCTTCAAGAGTGGGAACCATCCTGTTGGTAAATGCTCGTGTACAAAGCCATCTTTAATTATTAAGATGTTATGAATAAATCAGAAGCGTAATAATTTTTTGGAGATGTTGGGGCTTCAACTGTACAGCAACAAGACAAGAAGCAATTGTTGCAGCAGGTTTTTAGTCCGAACACCAAACATGACGTGCGGTAATCAGGAAGTGACACATTTAAAATCAGAATTTTTGTCACTGAAACCCTTGAACTCTTAGTGCCTGGAGATGAAGACAAAGTTTGGAAACATCCGCGACGACGGCGGGGGCGGAAACAGCTGGTCAGTCATGTCAGTTTAAGATTGGCGAGGATCAGAGCTGATACAACAACGGCGCTTTCAACCGCACATTTGGCGAGAGAGAGAGAGAGAGAGAGAGAGAGAGAAAGAAAAAAAAATACAAAAATAAAAATGAAATCTGACGAGCATTTTTACGTGTGTGAGGCAGTCCTGAAGACACCGACCACAGAGGCGTCTCGCCGTCTGGGGACAGACATTGTCACCTTGATGTCATCACAAGATACCAGACAGCTTGTGAGTTGAAGTATCTAAATCATTCCAAAAATGAGCTTTGGAGGTCTGATAGTGTCACTGTAGTTGGAGCGACGTAGATGGACATCGGGTTTTTTCTGGGGCATTTTGTACCTGCATGCATGACTTCTGCTGCTTAAGAAATCATTGAGATCATACAGTGCTGCAAAAATCCCCTATTTGTGCAGGGAAAGCAGCACGTTAGCATAGCCACGGGATCCCTCGACCAAAAGCCACATTGAATTTTGGATTACAGCAGAAAATAAACTCAACTAGCTTAGCGTCTCTTCATCGAACATGCGTGGTAATCTTTTTAAGTCACCTTTAGCCACTCGTTAGCAAACGCCGCCGTTTTTATTCGGATGAATACAATCATGAGTATTTGTGGGCAGATTTAAACCAAAGAGCGTCCAGCTGAGACGAGGGAGCCCCACGTTCAATGACGCTAACTTATCTCCAAGTTTTCCGACTGATTCGAAGAGTGACAGTATGAGCAGCGTCTTTCCCCTGCGTTTATCCATCACCAACATCAAATGACGGACAATCCCTTAGAAGACGTGTGTGGAAATCCAAGCAGGTGCATCAGATTCAAATGCTGACTTTCATTATGACATGTGGATTTAAACAGGACACCGGTACGACTTGTGGCTGAGTCTACAGAGCTTGCCGACGCGCCGCAGTGATGTTGAGTGTTTATGACAGATAACGAAGGCTGAAAGAATAATCTGCGTTTTGCTCTATCAATTAAAATTAGCCTGAAAGGAGTTTTCAAACCCTCAGCGACCTCTGCTTCACTTGCTTCTTACATAACCATACACCCTCAGTGGGGAGAAGGAAGTGGTGCGCGCGCGCGCTTGACGATACACGGTGCACAAGTCTCGACTGGTGCACACACCCTGCAGCAGCAAATCCAGCTCATCATCTCGGTTAATAACTCTCACACAAACACAAATATATCCTTCACACACACTACAAAATATAAATGCTCGACATATACAAGACACAGCTCCCTGCACGTAAACAGAGCTGCCTTGTTAATTCAGGTCTAAATTTAACAAGGTGTCTGGGGAGCCTGATGGGAAGCAGCTGAACATGATGCTGCATTACGCCGCTAACTAACCTGCTGTCAGACAATCCCTTTTTGTAACTCCATTTCTTGAATTTTAGGTGTGACAGACAAATGTTTCCGACAGCCCTCGTACGCATCACGTCATTCTGTGTGTTCGGGCTTGAGCTAACAGTAGATTTAAACCCATACAGTCTCCAAAATATGTGTTTAATTACTTACTGGATAACTGCAGGCCAGAAACCCAATTAAATTCAAAGGAAAATGCTGAGCACGACTTTCTCCAGCTCCCCTCTAATTCTTTGTCAGAAAATAGACTGAATTATCCCGGGGAAGTAGGAAATTCTGCGGTGGCACACGTGTCAGACCTCTCCAAATAATCATTTCAGCGAATACCTGAAGTCGGTTTCGCTACCTGTTCCTTTGAATGAGTGATCAGAGGTCAAATTCCTGGAGGAGTGGCAATTCACCGAGATACTAATTAAGCTGCGTCTACAACTGTTGAACTTGGTGATAAGCTGTGAGGGAAGGAGTTGTAGTATTTCACATGCCGTTTGAAAACTATCAAAGATAAAAGCAAACGTATGAACTTGACTTAGACAATGAATCAGTCCATTATTTTTTTAGGACGACTACAAAGCGGTGAGCTCTGAGTACTTGTTCTTATTTTAGTGAGTAGGATGTAGCCTCTCTTTAGACCCCCCCAATAGAGTTACAGTTTTTAAATGATATTTATACTACATCTTGGTTGAATACTTTATATTATTTACAGAGAGACTGGTCCAGTGGGCGCTTGAGGGTCAGGGCCATGGGTAGTGTGACATCAACTTTGATCACAGGATTCTGACTTTGATCTCCAGCTTTGATCTCCTGCCGTCAAATAAATAGTCATCACAGCGCTTTGAGTCTCTTATCCACGAAGCCCAACCTGTCATGTTGACTGTGTCCTCAGACCCCAGATCTTCAAGCTGCGCTGCAGCAACTCACTCACCATGTCTGACAGCTTTCAGACAAATGGCTCTTCGTCAAACTAAGACATAGGTACTAAGATTTGCTATGCCTTTACTGTGAGATGCACTTCCATATTGCCCGATATGACCAGCCAATCAACATCCTAAATACAATATTTAATCAATAATCACAGGTAAACGATAGCTTTACATCTTGCTGAAGGTCTGCTGGTCTGCGTGCGTTATGAAATGACAATTAGCCGTCTCTCCAACTGATCTTTTTACAGCTATTTTTAGAGCCCGTGTGTGGGAAAAGGTGATTGGTGGAGATGATCAATGAGATGCTCCGACGAATATTAAGACTTTAATTCCAGCAGCAAAAATCCACAACAGTGCTGGATTTAAACTTGTGTTGACTCCCAGACCAGGAGAGAGAGAGGGGGGGGGGGAACCAACCCTCGAACTTATCTGATGTACTAAAATGCTTATCAGACCCCGCAGTTGAGATGAGATACGACTAATATGCAAGAGCAAATGTTACAAAGATTAGGGTTTTTGGCACGTTTGTGATTTTATGGGTACATTTAAGCTGATCGGGCTGAGACATG